>NC_048305.1:85902748-86119766 GCF_013100865.1 Trachemys scripta elegans
CTTGCATCTGAAGAAGTGAGGTTCTAACCCACGAAAGCTTATGCTCCCAGTACTTCTGTTAGTCTCAAAGGTGCCACAGGACCCTCTGTTGCTTTTTACAGATTCAGACTAACACGGCTACCCCTCTGATACTTGACTCCCAGAATGATGCATCATTGCAATGTGGCGATTAGGAGTATTCAGCTCTTGGCTCAATCCAAGAGCTCTCCTTAATTTGATTTATTTATATGTGTTTTAGCACATGCTTTTTCAAGCCTCTTAGTACCTTGTACAACTTAAAAAAAAAAAAATGTGCAGGATCAATATCCATAACATGAAAGCTACTAGGCTGACACTAAAGTAAATGAGTGGTGAACTGAAAATCCAGAGGTGATAGGAAGATTTAGTATTATTATTTATATTGCACTAGTGAGTAGGGCTCTCAATCAAAGATTGGGGCACACTGCAAACACATAACAGAAAGACAGATCCTGCCCAGAAGATCTTACACTCTAAGTAAAGAGCCTAATGTCCTTACTTCAGTTAGATCTCCATTATCATGAAGGGGACAGGAAATTCCAGTTAATATGGATGGACAAATTTCCCTTTAATAAAGTGGCAAAATTTCTGTGAGAAACTAAATAGGACAAAGCTCATAAGACCTGTGGCTCTTGCCACAGCCTCAGGATCAGATCCAAAGCATTCTCATTCAAGGGATATTTGACTTTAGAAAAAGTGACTGAGGGGCAGGAAATGTTTGGTATGGAGTGTTGTATTGTTCTCTGGTTTATTACACACCGTTTATTAAACTATGTGTGGGTATCAGACCCAATAATCAGTGATTTTAAGAACACTGTGGCAATCCAAGATGGAGTCTGGAAACTGTCATCTTGTGACTCCATCTTGTGACCCTCTGTACACTGTCAGTCTGGTCTGGATAAAACTGGCCTGAACGGGTTTTTCCCGCTACTGGGCGAGCCCCAAGATTCCATCACCTCAGACTGTTTCCTGCCTTTCTACGGATTGTACCATGTTTTCCCGCCATAGATTCTATAAAAGAACTGTGATCGTAGGCTGATGGTGCCTGAGCTTCACGCTCACAGGAAAGAGCTGCTGCACCACTGGGTTTGTTTGTTATATAGCTATTAGTCATTTACATTTACCCCTTCCCTAGCTGTGTAATAATATCCCCTAATACATTTACCTGTTTGTTTTGAACCTTATCTCTTGTCAGGTATATTTATTGGGCACCACACAAGGGGAGAGATCTGCACTAGTCTGCCAGTGACAGATATGGCAGAGAGCCTTTTTTTGTTTCTATTCCGATACCGACACCACTTTACGCATTCAGAGTTATCTTGGCTCCCCTTTGAGATAACAGAAATAAGCCCAAACCTGGGCATCTACAGAAGACATGTTGCAAGACCCATCTATTTTCCAAAGCTTTCCCGCAATAGCAGAAGACTAGGAAACGCTAACATTTTTTAGAACCAAAAAGAACAAAACAACTTGAAGAGCTTCTGGAACTTGATAGATGTGAAGAGCCTACCCTGTCCATTGTCAAAGCTCCTGTGGCACCTATATTTCAGAGCCCGGGGCATACACGCTGCTGCCCCATTCTAGATGTCGGGATGCCTATGTCCCACTATACCCTAGAACAATTTGTGAATGGGTGTAGGGTTGCCAACAGTCCCTTATTACAAAGGACGTCCCTCGGAGGTGCTGAAACTAGAGGCAGCACTCCCAGCTTGAAGTGGCTTCCATCATATTCAGGGTTTACAGTTTGGTTCAATGGCTCTCAGCACCCCAACTATACAAATTGTTCCAGCACCCCCGACATCCCTTCTTTTTCCAGCTCTGTACAACAAGATGGGGAGTTGATGAGTGCTGCAAAAAGCAGCAAGAAATACCCCTAGTGAATGTCGGTGAGAACTGCTTAGTAGTAATTATTATTAATATTATAATAATATCACAAGGTGGAGTGAGGCTGGAGGGGAGGGATAGCTCAGTGGTTTGAGTATTGGCCTGCTAAACCCAGCATTGTGATTTCAATCCTTGATGGGGCCATTTAGGGGTCTGAGGCAAAAAAAATAGTTGGGGATTGGTCCTGCTTTGAGCAGGGGCTTGGACTAGATGACCTCCTGAGGTCCCTTCTAACCCTGATATTCTATGATTGGAGTGCTAAGAAATCAGTCTCTTATTTTTGAAATACGTTGGCAACCTGAGGTGGAAGATAAGTATTTGGCCACCTATGTTGCATGCAGGGCCTGATCCTGTAAAGACACATCCTCTGCTCACACCTACCAGAGCAGGCCCCATTCAAAACCTAGCCGCCAGAAGAGCAGGTGCTGCTGCTGCCTAACTTATGACCCAATGGTCGAAGCATTTGCCTGGAGTGTGTAAGACGCCAGTTCAACTCCCTTTCCCACCCCTCATTCTCCCGAGGGGGCAAATGGCTTTGAGTAGGGGGTCTCCCACTTCTCAGGACAATACTCTAGCCATTGGGCTATGGAATAGTCTGATACCCCTCACTCTCTCTGGTTGAAGCTGTTCCATATGCCATAATTAATGGAGCACGGGAAATGGACTGGAAAGTCATTGGTAGAGCCCTGCATCCAATCCGCGATCCACAAAAATAATCTGTGGATATCTGCATCCGTGGGTGCAGATATCCGTGAGTTTGCAGGGCTCTACACTGGGGGCTGGGCTGAAGCTCCGAGGCATGCCTCCTGCCAGAGCCCGGGTGGGGAGCCCCCATGGCATCGCGGACCCTCCACCTGCTCTCGGCCACGTGGAGAGCCTGGGGAGTGGGGACATGGCAGGGGGCTGCTCTCAGCCCCCCTCCCCCCCACACACACACCATGGGCAGGTGGAGGGTCCACTGCGGCTTCCCATGGCTCCCCAATTGGGCTCCACACTGGCCTGGCTGGGGGGAGACTTGTGGAGCTGCCTGAAGGCTGCTCAGGCCCCCCTGCCCTCAGGTGGAGGGTCTGCCACAGCTCCCCACAGCTGCCTGCCCCGCTCTAACTGGCTCTAGGCCAGCATGGAGCCCAACCGGGGAGCTGTGGGGAGCCACGACAGACCCTCCACCTGCCCGTGCAGGGAGTGGGGGTGGGGCTGAGAGCTGCCCCCTGCCCAGTGTCCCTGCTCCCCAGACTTCTCCCCCCCCCAGGGTAGGTGGAGGATCCGTGCTGTGGTTTCTAAGCACTGCCCACCTGGCTCTTACCGTTAGAGCCCAGCGTGGATACAAAATTTGTATCTGCATCCGCGCTGCTATCTGCAGAAATAGTCCGTGGATATAAAGCAGATACCAGCAGATTTGCAGGGCTCTAGTCATTGGGCCAGAGAGAGAGAGGGACTCTGGCATCCAGTATGTTCACAGAGGCCAAATAGGTGCTTCATTTTATGGTGCATTTACTGTTTTAAATAAACTTCCTCCAGTGTTCTAGCCCCTTCAGTGCCCTGAGTAGAGTGCAGCAAGAGGCGCTGGTGTCCATCCATTGAACGTCTAGAGCAGTGCCAAGGGCTGCACATACTCAGAGACTGTCTTTTTAGTCCTCTGGGACTAAGGCACTTAGAAGTCTCAGTCTCAGAGCAGCCTCAATTTGGAGTTCCTCCCCCACCTCAGGAGCAGCACCAGGGGCTCAGCAGGGGAAAGCAGAGGGAGCGAGGCAGAGACTGGCTAGTGTGGGATTTCAAAGAGTGAGCAGGTAGGGGCCTCTCACGAAGGAAAAAGGGGAAGCTGGGGGGCCTGTGTCTTGGTGAAGTAGCATGTGGTAGGGGAAAGGGAAAGCAAGGGGGGGGGGCTGTGACTTGGTGAGGGGAGGTGAAAGGGGAAGCAAGTGCATGGCATAGGTAGGGTGTGGGGTTGCCTGCTCATTTTCAGGAGGAGAAGGGAAACAATTGCAGCAAGAAAGCTGTTGTGCAAAGGGCTAGGGCCCCAAATCCTTCAGCTGGATGGGGATTGTATTTGGGAGAAGCGATTGTGTGGGGGGAGGAGTATAGAGCAATGGTATCTAATTGCCTGCCCCAGCTCCACCACTCACTTTGGGCACCAGCCTCTGCTGCTAATTACAGCAGAAACACAAATGCTGAAGACAGCTGGTAGATCTGCATTAACTCACCACTTCAGATGTTCTGCCCATTAAAACAACACTTCAGACAGACTTCCTTCTAAAGCGCAAGCCTGGAGCCTGATCCTGCACACACTTACTGTCAGGTGGAGCGCTTACCATGGTGAGTAGTTCCCGTGACTCTTGGCGGTAAGCAACAGATCTGGTAGTGAGTGTTTGCAGGATTAGATCCTTGATCAGCAACAGTGGCCATGTATGTGCTTTTACAGATGGTACCTCAGGAAATTGCTCTTTAACCAGGATCAGCAATATCGCACACTATCTAGTTCTTAAGCCGAGACCATGATTTATAAATTGTATCTTGGCTTGGTCTGGTCTTGATGTACAAGTCCTTAGTGGATAGCAGTACTATCCCATCTCATAACTATCCCTTATTGCAACAGGTACTGATTAGCATAACCTTGGGTGACCATCACAGCTAGGAGGCAAAGGACTAAATAGGCAAGGAGACTAAAACCACCATTTTACCTGCTCCAAGTCCGGGCTGAGACACATTGACATTGTAGGAGGAGGACACTGGCAATACGACTGCCTGGGCCATGTTTGTTTTCTGGCCAAACAGAGGAATCCAGGGCCAGATCCCCAGCTGGTATAAAAAGGCACCTCACCACCGAAGGCAATGAGCTTTGTTCATGTATACCAGCTGAGGGCAGGCTCTGGGCCTCAGTCTTTGGCACTGTGCATAGAACAACTAACTACAAGTTTAGAGATGGGAAAAATAAATATGATTTCCGCTCTTCTGGCTTTTACAGGCTTTATTCTGGAGTTGTATGTCTCTGAGTTTTGCACAGTTTACATGCTAGAGATGAGAGTAAAACTCTGCCACATGAGCAACATTATTACTCATGTACTGCCTGCTATGAAATCATGTGCTTCCCAGCAGGGAAGGAGAAACAGGGTAAGCATAATTCAAAAGGGATGGGCTGTGTCTCGAACTGGATTTTAGCAGAGGCAATGTAGCAAAGCACACTGGCATTTCTGTAGAGGAGGTAGTGGCTCATTACAGATGCAGGAGCAGAGAGAAGAGCAGGCAGTTCAGAGTCAAGGATAACACCAAAGATCTGGACAGTGCAGGCACCAGGGAGGTCTAAGTATCAAAAATTGAGTTTTGGTTCAGGAAGCGCCTGGTTTTGAGATGTGGCTGGGTTGAAGTGCAGCAACCCAGGCCTTGGCTAGGCTATGCTGACCGTGAGGAGAGGAAGAGGCAAACCAACACAGTGGAGATAACCTTCAATTTTAAACTTTACAAAGGAAAAGCCAGAAATTTGGCAGGAACAATAATATATGAATAATAATAGAATATAAATAACAGAGTCGCATCAAATACTTTCTCAGGGAAATAATAAACTGTAATTTACCATCACAATAAAAGACGTTTTTGACACTCCACTGAATCACTTCACCCCAAGAGGGAATCAGCTCCACTTCTTCCTGGCTCCAGCTTCAGCCCAATTGTGCTACTTTCACCTCTCTCCAGCTTATGGTGCTCCTTTGCTTCGATGCTATGATAACCAGACCTTTTCCCAACAGGTTCACCTGTGAACAACAGCTCTTCAGCCAGTTCCCCGGGCACCCAAACTATATTCCTTCTGTCTGTGTCCCAAAGGTCAACCCCACCGCTCTGTGGCCAGGTTCCTCGCACACTGCCCTTTGAGATCCAGCTTCCTTTGGCTTACCCCAGCACTGCTTCTTATCACCTCTCTGACCGCTTTCCCACTGCCTCCTTGGAGTGGATGCTAAGCCCTTTCCCCCAGCTCAAGCTGCCCTCTCATTGGCTGTCTCTCTCCAGGACACCATTCTATGCTGCTGCATCACCATTGCAGGCCCTAACACTACCTCTTTTGGTAGAAACTGCAGCAGGTGCTAGTGCCAGGGCCAGGGTTACTGCAGAAGCCCTGAGTTTATTCAGTGGAAAGAATCAGAGAAGAATCACTAATGGTTGAAAGACACGTAGCTGAGCATCCCTGCAATCTGGAATGGGTTACGCTGGAGAAGCAGTGACCATAAAGATTTTTAGTTTTCTTGTAAATGGGATTTCAAACGAGGCAGTAAAAGATGTCAGCAAGAAACATTTTATCGGAAAAAGAGTGAGTATGTTCTGATACAATTTGATTATTGAACAACAAATCAAAAATGCCGTGTTACTCTTCCCTCATTTGTATGCCACACAGAGGCTCTTAATTCACATTTACACCATCTCTCATTTTAAGGGACTGTTTCAACTTGAAAGTCACACCTCCATCTGAAAATGTTCTTATCTATTCCAGGCAACTCCTAGGTTATTTTAACTGAAAGAAAGTAGAGCATTTTTTTAAAAATGTGCTTACATTGCGCATAGTCAGCAGCATTATTGTGTTGTTGGTCAGTTGCTGGTATGATGACATCATCACTGCCATGTGCTTCTCTGGGGGAGTCAGGTGTCTGTTGTTTCTTATCCTTTCCAGCAGGGTGTTTACCAGTAACAGAAGCAGGCAAACTGAAATTGAAGAGGCAGCAGGCAGCCATGCATTCAGAGAGGAAAGGGAGAGAGGCAGGCAG
This sequence comes from Trachemys scripta elegans, assembly GCF_013100865.1. Classification (NCBI taxonomy): domain Eukaryota; kingdom Metazoa; phylum Chordata; order Testudines; family Emydidae; genus Trachemys; species Trachemys scripta. Next base: position 85,909,399 of record NC_048305.1, read on the forward strand.
GAGTCAGTCTGGTGGTCATGCTCTTGGGTCTGCACTAAAGTTCCTTTTAAACAGAAAGAGGTGAGCTGGAAACCCTTATGAAACTCTTCTTAAACAGGACCTCCCCAGAAAAGAGTGTTTTTTGAAATCGGCGAGTTTAGAAACACAAACAACAAGTTGCCAGTGTCCCTTTAACCACAGAAGTAGAAGCACAAGCCCAAAAAAGGATCCATGAATGCTACAAACAAGGAGAGAAGGGGCTGAGGCCTAAATTCCCCCACATGCAAGAGCGGGCTTAGGGGAAAGAAAACTCTGCTTTGGAGCCAGCTAGGGCTTCCCTGGCTATGCTGCCCCCAGTATTTCCTCTTAAGGCAGTTTCCCACTACGACTTTAGGGCAGGTGGGGGCATGACTTAGATCCTTAACATGCCCACGTCCCATGTGGAGACCCAGGAAGGCAGCAAGAACTTGCTGTTGAGATTTCTGTCCCTTCCTCTTTCCAATGGAACAGAGGAGATCTGTACATGAGAGGATCCCTGGGATTACTCAGGCTGTGTCTACACTACATCTTACGTTGGCATAATTGATGTCACTTAGGGGCAGTGAATAAACCACCCCACTGAGTGACATAAGTTACACCAAAATAAGCACCAGTGTGGACAGTGCTATGTCGGCAGGAGAGTTTTTCCTGCCAACGTGGCTTCCACTGCTGGTGGGGGCTGGAGTAGTTAAGCTGGTGGAGAGCTCTGCCCCGGTGGCTTAGAGCGGCTACATTAGAGAGTTTACAGGAGCGCAGCTGCATTGGTGCAGTTGCGCTGCTGTAAACTCTCTAGTGTAACCATAGCTCTAGCCCCAAGGATTCCTGGCCTATGAAGCTGAGGAAGGGAATGGTGACCCCATGACACCCGGCCGGCAGAGGTGAAAGATGCTGTCATTAAGCTTTTAAGAGGCTAGGAAAAGGTACCATGGTTTCTCTTGCATCACATTGTGAAAGCATGAAAATTATGAACTTGGTCAGGGACCCCATCTTTGTTTGCTCTGTTAAAGCACCTAGGAGACTTTTGAGCATAATAATAATTAATAAATTAATAATACAACAGCATGTATACTTAAGCACAATGTTATCCATCATCTCTGAATTCAGCTGATGGAAAGCCCTATGTAATCAATCATCTTGGATTCAGATGCTGAAAGAGTACCTTTGTAATATACAAGCTATCATTAGGGGATTTCAGAGAGAACGAGACCTGGTCCCCCATATGTACAGAGTTATTTTTAATTAAATCTACCTTTTTTTTAACTACATCAGCATCTTTTTGTCTGTCAGAACTGGCTCTGGCTATTGGTTGTTTTGTCCTGCATCAGAAAACTTCAAATTTACTGCAAATCTGCCTTCTTCCTTCCTTTTAAAGCATGCTCGTAAACAGACTTTCAGCCTGATGAGTTTTATATATCACATAGTTTTCTTAACATTCATATTATATTTAAATCTATCATTGGCTGCAGGCCATAGAAACTTTAATCCATGTCCAGATGACTTTTAAAACCTAGACTCATTTTCTCTAGATTACTGATGTTCTGAGCTGCAGGCTTTCCCTGGTGATCGTATTTCTGCAGCAAAGTTAGTTGCCGCTAAGTGCATATTGCCCAGGGGAAGCATCACTCCCTATCATCTTCTGCTGGGGTCAAGGTTCAGTAATTTGTGGGGTGCAGCATATGCCCCGCCACATTGCTAGCCAGTTCTCCTTGCTAGCACATGGCAGGGCCAGAGATATGGCTTGTCTTACTCCTCACCGACTCACTCCTACAGAGGAGGATCTGCACACTGTCTCTGTGCTCCCCAAGCCCCAGAGCTGTGATCTGGCTAGCCCTACTGCAGGCTGCAGAAGGAGGGGGAAAGTCCTTACTGACTTGCATAGCAATGTTAGGGCATGGCTCTGTGTGGGCCTTAGTAAAGACTTTTGCTTGACTCCCTTTTCATTTGCTGGTTGCAGAGGTGGACTAAAAGCCTGATTCTGCTACCCTTATTCCTACAAGCAATCCTCTTACAATGGGACTACTTGTGGAATAAGCGTGGCAGCATTTGGTCCTAAATTTGGGATCAAAACACATCTGTACTCTACTGCATCTGTCTTTGTCTTGCTCTGATCTTTCCCATGTACTACCCAGGCTTGCTTTGTCCTGTTACTTTACAGATGCACATTGCTGTAGGGTTATTTCCCTCCCAGAAATCTACGCGTCTGCAGATGGCTTGGGGAGGGAAAGGAAAAGATTGTTTTATACAGCACTGTATAATGCAGTTTCTGGTTGCCATCATTTTCTACACATCTGCCCAAGTCAATTTCCTGTCTTGGATCAATTTTCATTTCATGAACTCCCAAATTCTCATTTCTGCTGGTTTGGCTTTGCCGGTGATCTCTTTCAATTTTGCTGCCTGAATGAGTCCAAGTTTTTACCATTTGGAAAAGAATCTAAGTAGTCTCAGGGGAAGGTCTGATGTATAATTTGTTCCAAATGATAACCTCAAAAGTCACTCTCCCCCTTCTGTCTTTTGTTTGTTTTTATTTATTTATTTGTTTGTTTATACTTTATACAGCTACAATTCCTTAAGACAATTTTGAGTAAGCATTTCAATAGTTCATGAAGAATTTTTACTATTAAGCCCACAGATGTTCTGTGTTGTAAAATCCCTTATGGCACTTAAAACATTTTAACCATTATAATGCAATAGTAATATTTAATGGTTCTTCTGGCATTTGAGTTTACAGAAGTAGATGTCCATTCTGAAAGCTTTAATACTATTTTGTCTCTTGTTGCATGTTTCAATTACTCTTTCTGAAAGTAACGACAAGCTATAATGATAAGAAATTTATAACTTCACACATGTAAACAGAGATTAATTTCATAGACTGTATTTTCAAGCATTTCAGTGAATTACAAAGATATCTGGACAAACTCCTCCTAGACAATTTGAAGATCATACTATGTAGTTTAAAAGGTAATTCCCCCCATAGATTTACAGTAGAGTTTCAGAGTTTAATACTGCTGCATTATTTTACATTTTATAATACTTCTAATCCTGAAAGATCCAAATTCACTTTACAAACTATAATTAATAATAAAACATTAAAACAGTATACTATGCCACTGTACATACCATATTAATATAAAAATGTATGTCCTTGAAGTCCTATCATTGTCATTTTAATAAAAATCAATATTTCCACTAACAAAGATCTAAAGAAAAGAAACAGATGTACTAATCAAGTGCACCGTCAGCAGAAAAACTGGAAAACTGACAAATGTAAAACCTGATGTTTTATGGAAACAAAGTCAGACTGCAACCGATTTTTTTTTTATTCCGCACTAGATATGAGCCCATAATTTATAATGAAGAAAAAACTGCCCTTGGCCCCTCATGAATCTTTCTCAAAGGCCTCTGTCTTGCAAACACTCAGCTCCTATAGAAGAGATGAGGACACTCAAGGCCTCACAGGATTAAACTCTGTTTTAGGATCGGGCGATTCCAGTAAATGTTCATAAAAGTGCAGCCTTCATTAAAGAGGGATTGTAAACAGTTTCCCATATGGTCCTGAGAAGTGCTAATGGGATAAAATGATATGTTATAAGCTAGTAATTGATTAAAGTTTTTATACAAAATGTCACTGTTAAATGGATTAAAGCTCCAGTGATTGCAGTGATGGCAGCTACATCTGCCTTGTCATCTTCTTTCACCAGTAACAGAAAGGGGGACAGAGGAGAAAGAAAAGTACTTCCAAAGAAGACACCTCACAGCCTCTGGTAAGTGTACCCGACATGTATTTTTGGAGTCACTCAACTTTTACATTAAATTCGTAATACAAAAAAAGAATATGTGTGTTTGATTGCATATGGAATAATATTTTCAAGACCATTGAAGCCTAGTCTAGAATACTGAGCATAGTGCATCATTTTCCCCCTTCCCTTTCCGTATAATTGTTAAATAACAAGATTTGTTTTGGTTTTGAACTCTGAAGAAATAGAGCTAACTTGTTGACTCACACACAGCAAGTGTAAAAATAGTTTTGGAAGGTTCTGTCCACCCTAGAAGGTTTAACTGGAACATGTGCAGCAGAGAAAGCAGTAGTATTTATTTATAACTAGTCAATTGCTCTTTGCCACACTACCTTTAAAGTTCCTGTTTCCATATTCCATACTTCTATTGATTGCTTCTGAATGTACAGAATGCATGGCTGTTAGTGGCTCTTATGCTCAGCAAACTAAATCTTGCATGCTGTTTGAATTACATTTCTAATGATATTTTCACGTTAATAGTTTTTTTGGCTGACCTACTAACTTGTATTAAAACTCAAAACAGTTTCTTGTGCAGTTTTAATATAAAACTTTCTTAAAAGCAATGGCTTAATTTAAACCAGGAAAAAATCATCACTTTTTTAACATGCTGGCATATTGTTACTTATTCTAAGCTGATCGTATTTTGGTAACAGGGTTTGTCTGGAGGAGGGTAGGAGCTCTTTTCCCATGGGGACAACTTGGGAAATAATATTGATGTGGTTTGTGATGGCAGCTGTTTATCATTGTTTGGGGGTTGGGGCTAGTTCCTGTTGAGATGTTGTGGGAGGGCTTTAAAAAAACAAACTTAGATCGCAATGTCCAAAACAGTTATAGCTGACACATGGTAATATATATACACCGAACAGGGAGAAACTGTTAGAGTGGGGTGGGGAAAAGTCGGGGGGGGGGGTTGTATTGAGTGAGGAATATGCAGTTTTCATGCAGAAGAGGAATTTAAGTCAGCCTAATAGGGAGGCGGTGCAGACCAGTGGATAGGACACAAGATGGAGCCAATAGTTCTGGGTTCTTTCCCAGCTCTGCTGCTGACTTGTGTGATTGTTTTGGGGGCAGGTCACGTAACCTCTCTGGTTTCTTAGTTTCTCCACCTGTAAAATGCAGTGTCGCCACTTCTGGCAACTTTCTGATAAGTCTTGCACTATTTGAAGTTTTTTTTTAAGGCCCCAGCTGTTGGAATCAAGAGACTTCGCAAGAATCTCAGCTTTCATTTAAAAAACCCTTATGCTAGCCCTCATGGTTGCAGAAAGAAGCTTAAACATAAGCAAATGCACCCTACAGATTCATCAAACCAGAAGGCAAATAAAAAAATTCAAAATTCATTTTATAAATCTCATGATTCTTAAGCCAATTCTGTGATTTTCATGGCCTGTGTGGGGTCAGCAACATTAAAAATGGGGATGCTCCTTTGAGCTACGGACGTATGGGACTGTGTTAGTGCTAAGTATTGTTATTAATACAGTGCCATCAATGTGCAGGTGCTTTACAATACCAAAGCAACACTGAGAGAGAAGCAAGTCACTGTCCCTTGTGAAGCTTGCAGCCTAAGAGCCTGATACTGATTAATTCAATGGGAGCAGGATTGATATCTACGGGCACAAGTACGTGCTGTATGGATTGCCAAATACGGAACAACAGAGTTGTGTACAACCATGACACACAAAGGCCCCACCCACAACGAAAGTTAAAATGTTCCCCATTCACTAATGCGGACAGATGTCTGGCTCCACACACAGCTTTTGCAATGGTATAACTGTTGGTTAGGGGTATGATTTTTTTTTCAATATAGTTATACTGGTTCAATCCCTAATATGGACACAATTGTACTGGTATAAACATGCCTTATACTAGTGTCTAGCTGATTCTCATTCCCATATGAGTATAAACATATCTTATGCTGGTATGATTGTTGTACCACTTGAACTATACTGATATAGTTAAAGCAGTGTGTTTTTTGTGCGTAGGCAGGCCCTCAGTAAAAAGTTCACCTTCGAATATAGAGGTGATTCCCCCCATGGAGTGGGTCAATGGATAAAGTGAAAGCTTGAGCTCAGAAGCCTATTTCCCCATAACAGAAATGTGTTGTACTCAACAAAAAATTTTGCATATCCCTCCAAAAAGGACAGGCGTGGAGCATTTAGTATCTAAACACCAGTACCAAAGTACCAAAAAAGAGGTTTATGGCTCCAGTTCAAATTCCTGAACCACTTTGATAGTTCTACAATGCAGTGAGGTCCTGCCCTGTAACTTGACTATATGGAAATAGCACAGTGGCTCACCAGGGTCTATTTTTGTTTTTTATTGTTTCTGTATTAGATTTGTTCAGGTTTAGGTCTCTTCAGTCTAAGTGGCATTTCACTCTATCAGAATTCCCTCTAGGCAATTTCTGCTGTAATAAAGTTTGTTACATTTTAAAAAAAAAGTTAGAGTTCTTAAGTTTTGATGACAATCCATTCATGCATCCAGCCCTTGGTGACTGTGATCCAGAACTCTGCTTATCCGCCATAATGCCCTTTGCTTGCACTTTTTCTCATGTGCCACACTTCAGCTATAGTGCATTTTCATTAGAACTGGATGGTGCTTTCCTGATGCCTGTACAAGTTAGAATTTGGAAAAGTGGAAGAAGACTTAAACTTAACCCAGATAACACTGAGCTGATGCTGGTTGGATGGATAAGTTTCTGGAAAGCAGGACAAGAATGGTGTCGTCCCCTTTATTGCAGGTGTGTCTTTCCTGTGTAAATCAGGTTCACAGTTTCGGGATATGTCTGGACCTGTGCTTACTGAAATAAACTGGAAGTATGCCTGGTGGCTGGAACTACCTTTAATATTAATAGTTTCTGCATTTATTACAACATTTTCTGTCTGATGTGGATCTTATCAGGGTCATCCACACCTTTGAGATCCAGACTGAATTACTGTAACATGAATCCCATGGGACTGCACTTGAAGGCTTCATTATACAGAAAGCACTGGCTCAAAGTGTTAGCAGGATTGGCCATAGGGCACATATTACTTAAATGCTCTAAAGTATATACTAGCTCCTTGTCTGCTTCCACTGACAATTTAAGCCTAATGCAAAGCCTCACTGTTCACTCAGGCTTCTGCCTGAAATGGATTAGCTGTGATGGATGTTTTGTAGCTAGGATTTCTGAAATAAGATGTTGAGATGTTTATCCTTGGATCTGATTTAATGTCAGAAGATAGCTGTAAGTGTAAGGCATATTCTCAATGCATTCATTTATAAGCAGTGCACTGTGTGTGAGCACAGTACAAGCTGGAGGTTTCTGGGTAAATAAAGTAATTGGAGGTTTTTTATTTAAATGTGTTTTTTTTTAATTTAAATCTTTTATCAGTTTCTTTCACTTGAGCTCTTTTCTTCCTGGTTTCAGACCCTTGCTGTAGGAACAGGCTCCACTTGGGGAAGGAAATGAAGCCAGCAGTTCAGCAGAAGGGTTCCACCCAGTGTCTCTCATCTTCTGACTCCTCTGGGAGAGGATCCATGCCCAGGGCTAAGGTCCAGGAGCTGTCCTACAGTGTCTAGGAGAAGGGGCAGAAAGTAGCTGATGGGAATTGTGGACTACTCCTTTGATGTTTGAGGCATGGAAAGTGGAGTAATGGCAGGGAGAGGTAGTAAATGGGAACAGGAATCTACAAAAAGAGTGTGCTAACAGGGAGAGAAGAATACATAGGCTGGTGCTGTCTTACATTAATGACATAGAATCATAGAAATGTAGGTCTGGAAGGGACTGCGTTAGGTCATCTAGTCCAGCCTCCTCCACTGAGGCAGGACCAAGTATACATAGACATAGACCATCCCTGACAACGGTTTGTCCAACCTGTTCTTAAAAATCTCCAGTGACAGGGACTACACATCCTTCCTTGGCAACCAATTCCAGTTCTTAACTATCCTTAGAGTTAGTTTTTCTTAATATTTAATGTAAATCTCCTTTGGTGAAGATTAAGCTGATTACTACTCATTCTACCTTCACTGGACATGGGGAAGGGAAGCAACACTTCCCTTGCCCAGAAGCTGCCTCCAGCCTTGGTACTTCCCCTTCTTCCAGTCTTCAAAGAGGACTCTGGTCCTGTCAAGCTCCCAACTGCTGAATGTGCGCTGTAGTAGCAACTGTGGTTTTCAACCACCCGCTCCCTCTACAACATGTGTTTTGTGGCCAATAGCCATACATACCCTTGGGCTGCCTACCACCCCTTAACACTTCTACAGTGGGCTGGCTGGGAGCCAAGATTAATGATGAGCAAGGAGCTGCCAAGTCCCTCGTCGCCTCTCCCTGGCTTTTCATAGACTGATTCCTTTGCATATGTTGGACGGAGAGGAATGGGAGAGGAGCAGGTTTTCACCCTAAGGGAATGAAGATTTAAAAAAAATGTATATATAGCACTCATAAGGGAATGTCAGGCTTAGATTGATCAGTGCTCTGTCCCTTTAATGATTGGTAGTCCACAGAGGGTGTCAAAGGGGACAGTTCTAGGGAATAGGGTGTGGTAATACCAGGAGAGAGTAATGTGTGCTGGGAGGGATTCAGAAGCAGAGGGCCTTGTGCAAGCTGTATGTGTTTGTTTTGGGATTCTAAGTTGAATAAAACCCCATTTTTAAACTAGCCCGGGTCTGGGAGTGTGACACTCGGCAAGCCAGCCCATGGAGGCTGAATTGAAGTGATCTGACCTCTAAGTCTAACCTGGTTGTTACAGTTTATTCCTGAAAAAGCTGCCAGAAGATGTTGCAAACAGAAAAGTGATTTTGAAAATAAAGTTTTCTCTAGCCGCAGAAGGGAAAAAATAATTGTTTGCAAGCACTATCGCTGGTAGAGAGTTAGAGGTCCTTCAGATGGAAGTAGGAGGACTCATCTAACAGGTAAAGATGAGCATTTAAGAGAAAACTCTGAGCATTTCTGGGCCAGGGTACAGTACAATTGCTGCTAAAAGAAGTTTTACATTAGTTAAGTGGTTTGTTATATATTTAAATAGTGAAGAGCTGGAATTCAAAGATAAATTTGAACAGCCAAAAGGACAAGGAGCAGGGTCTGGACAGATACCTGGACTGAGCAACACCAAAAAGTTTTAAAGCAGCTGATTGATTGCCTAGGATGGCCACCAATAGCCTATCCCAAATGTGCCTTACTCTTTATCCTACATGTAGATATTGCCCATCAAGGCTTAGGTATAGTCTTAATTCTTATATCAAAGTCAGGAAAGTCAACTAAGAGCTTGTCTACATGGAGACTTAAAGCACAGGAAGCCAGGTTATAAATCTACCATGCACCAGTTTGCCGCACACTAACTGGATGCGTGGACCCTGCTACTGGGCACTAAAAGTTCCATAGTCCACTTTGAGATACTTCTGCTATTGGCTATGGATCAAGAATACCAGCTAAAAATTATCACCTTCACTTAGGAAAGGTGGCATGTCTAACTCTGAAAAGGACTGTAACTCACATTTTGTTGATTACCTCTACTAAGCAAAATTCTGCACAGTTACAGTGATAACAAGCTTTCAACCTATATTTTTCACCTCTGCAAGGCTGAATGCCACAGCACACTGGTGGGTTGCAGAGTGAGCTGACTAATTTCAAAGTGAAATATTGTCCAGGGGAAATCTAATGTGGAGGCAGATGCTTTATCCAGAATGCCTCTTAATATGGAGAAATGACAGAATGCACACAGGAGATGAGCAAAGATTGTTAATGATCAGTTCTTGGATGTAGAAGGAGATGGCAAGTTATCTTAGCAGCTATTACTACCACCCCTTTCGTAGTAGAAGGCTTCTCCATGGCCGTTACATCTAGCGGAAGTCCTATTCCATGAGAAGACATTTTGGCAGCCCAAAACCAAGTTTTGGCTCTTGCTAAAATTATTCATAAGTCCTTGGGGCACAAGCCTAATAACCAAGAGAACACAGGAGAATGGTAAGTTCTCTGCCATGATGCATGTGTAACCCCTTGCGGTTTAGAGCGCATGGCCTCTTTAAATCTTTCTCCTAAGGGGGGAGCAGTGGGAGTAAGGAGGGAAATTCCAGGGGGTACGCTGGAGTTCTAGAGACAAAGAAGGGCTGCAGCCTGCAGGCCCTCACAAAGTGAAGCAGCAGAGAACCTGCCTGAAGCCTGGGAAGGACAGGACAGCCGATCAGGGACACCCCAGGACAGGAGCACTGTGCCAGGGAGGAATCGCCCAAGAAGGACAGGCCGGAGGTGGACCCAGTATCACTGCTGCCCAGAGCTGCATGAGGCTGTAAGTACTGGGGCTTGTGACTCGCATTGGGAACAAGGAGGGAGGTTTGCTAGCTAGTTAAGTAGGGAGGTGGTCACTCTGTGTGGCTTTGCAGAGAGCTGCAGAAGAGGGCACCGGAGGGGTTTGTTGGGGAAAGTTCACTGGCACAGAAGACAACCAGGAGCACCCAAGACTCACCACTTTGCTCAGGACTCCTGAACTCTGCGTGCAGACACATTGCTCAGTGTCTGCCCTTCCAGACTGTGCTACCACTGGGCCTGTGGGGCCTTGGCTTGGATGCAACCCTGTTCTACTGCTCCCCCTATATTTCCCGTTGTTGTTTTTCTCCTCTCATCCCTCTGTAAATAAATGTTTCCCTTTCTTACATCCATTGTACTTTTCCTGTGGGTGGGTGTGTTCACTTGGGGTGGGGGGTTGGAACAGGTGCCCCTGGGGTGAAAGGGATTTTTTCCTGCTGCATTCCTGCACGCGCTCTCTTGGCCAGAGCTGCCTGCAGAGCAGACTCCATCTTGGCTATGAGGGTGCTAGAGTTACACATGGAAGGCATCTCTTGCACCTGGATAAAGATAGCCTATTTCCTCAGAAAGCCAAGTCAAGAAATGAACTGGTATTATGTGGAAAATCCCAAAAGCAAGTATGTTAAGAACGTCGTGAAGAGATGGGACATCTAGGAGCAGAGCAAGTAATCAGTCTCACGAGAGATTGGTTCCATTGACTGCAGATGGTGAGGGACATTGAACATTGTCACCAGAATCTGTTTGTGTTAAGCAAAAGAAACCTCAGCAGTCTATACAGTTACAGCGGAACCCTTTGAGTTTGTATCAATAAACTTCTTACATCTTTATTTTACCATTACTTTGCTAGGTCTGTCCATACCTACCACCAGTAAGTCAGGCAAGCTTGTGGTAGACAAGATCTTCAGCTACTGTTTTTAAAATTGGTTTCCCCAAAAGGATTAATCACAATCCAGGTGCAGAGTTTGAACATATATTCAGAAAGTTAGAGCATTACTGCAAAATTGAAACACCTCACACAATCCTTCACTACTCATGGGGAAATGGGCAAGTAGAAAGGTTAAGCTAAACTCTTCTGGCTATGTTGAGGGCCTTGCTAGAAAAAAAAAATCAAACTAGAAATTCCTTAGAGTAATCTATCCCTATAGTTATTCATGAAATGAAGCTACAGGAACCTCACCTTTCTATTTATTATATGGAAGATTTTCATGTTTGCCCATTGATATCACATTTACTTACAAATTTTGAATCTGCACCCGAGGACCAAAAAGTTTCTTTTACCTCTGAACTGGCAGCAAAACATTCTCAAAAATCACCTACTTTTGATAAGAATCATCCTCTTACCAAGTGAAAGGATACTTGTCAGGAATCTCTCAGAGAGAGGGACCAGGCTATTTAAGATCCTATAGGGAAGAAAAAAAATAATGTACTACTTAAAAGGAAAGGGGATAATGCAAGTCTGGGAAGAAAAGGCAGAAGATAGAAAAGGATGTTAGTTCTTCATTTCAGTCTTATTTTTCTATGACTTCTTCCCCTTTGATATAATTCCATCTGCTAAACCACCATGGAGGAAAGACACAGAATAGGACAAACTAGTGCAGTAAAATCAAAATGAGGACAGGACTTCAGACTCCAGTGATTCTAAGAGCAGGAGTGAAGATCAAATACACTATCTGATGGTATCTGAGAAATAAAGATGTTGATCCTGTGCACATGGAAACTGTTGATCAGACTGATGTGACATTCATATCAGCTATTCAAAAGATGTGATTGCCAAAATGAGACCATGGAACCTGAAACCAGAAGTGCACAGGTGGATAGATCACCAGAACAATCCACCAACGCTCAAGTTTGTCCATCTAGGGAGAAAAGCACCCCAAGACACTGACGTAAATATCGAGGGATGCTAACTGATCAGTGTCTAAGTCCAATCATCAGTCTGGTGAAAGTGCCGTGAGGTTAGCCTCATGTTTGCCAGATTCCACACCAATTATCTATTTCTGTACCTTATCCTGTATTCTATCCAAGATGGATGTAATAGTGGTAAATGAAGTGATATCGACTAATGGTGAGGATATTGCCCTCAAATGTTTTATGATTCTATATAATTTGTGTTTGTTTAGAAGATTTTTTTTCACAATAGCTCACCATATGCTCCGTGCCTTGGAGTTTTATTGTTGTACCGTTTATCATATAACAATTCTTATAAGATATAAAATCTTTGGGAATTTGAACTGTTCAGAACTGCCTCTCTGGTTGAATAATAGAGCCACTATTGCCACAAAAAATTCTTGCTTAATGTGAAATAATCTTAAGAGATGCAGATGTTTCCACCATCAGTGCCAGCGGCTCTGAAAGATGAGACAGATTTGCCTGAGAACAACTGTTAGTAGCAGTAGTCCATAAGTTTCACAATGCTCAAAGTCAGATGGATGGACTGAATGTGTTATGGGTTAATGGCTATGTCAGGCCAACTTATTTATTTTATTTTTGTGTACCTCTCATAAAGAATGCCAGCAGTCGGTCCCTTTAAGGATTGGAGGCCAAAGAGGACAGTTGGAGAAGCAGGATGTAGTTGTAGTTTGGTGGGTGGTCAGAGATTCAGCAGCACTTGGGTTTGTACAAGGTGCTTGGTGGGGTTTTTATTTTAAGTTTAATAAAACGCCAGTTTTAAAACCATCCCTGGTCTGAGAGTGAAACATGTAGTTTACCTAAATCAGGACCAAGTGTGGAATACAGTAATGACCTTCCCCAAGGAGGGTGACTAACCGTTGATAAGCCAAAAGGGATAGACCAGTCATTCTCAAACTTTTGTATAGGTGACCCCTTTCACACAGCAAGCCTATGAGTGAGACCCCCCCACCCCTTATAAATTCAAAACACATTTTTTATATTTAACACTATTATAAATGCTGGAGGTGAAGCAGGGTTTGGTGGTTGAGTCTGACCGCTCTCAACTCCCCACATAATACCCTTACAACCCTGGGGGGTCATGACCGCCAGTTTGAGAACCCCTGGAGTAGACTAATGAATAATAGGATAAGAGAGAAAGTAGGCTGAATAATTACAATAGACTTCATTCTGAGAAAAATCAAAAGGTCTGTAGAATAGTCTCCCAAGAGAAGTCACTGAGCAGCAAGGGCACAGTGCATTACTCATTTAACACCAGAATAGATAAAACAAGTGATAAAGTAGGGATCAATCCTGCAGGCACTTCAATTACATGGTAAATCTTTCCATTTGACTTGTGCATCCATAACATAGGTCTACAGGTGTATTTTCCCCAAAAGCAGCAAAGAATGACTAGCATTGTGAAGCTATGATATGTTTGCACTGCCATGATTAGAACCACATTTACTGGAAAAATCTGTACATTGTTTTCAAGGAACATGCACTCTTATCACAAACATACTCCACAGTTTGGGGATATAAAATTCCAAGTAATCTGAGTAATGTAATATTGTCTGTGTTAGATATACTTTGTCTGACACACAGTTTTAATTCTTCAGCCACCAGAAGTAGAAGAGCTATTTACCCTGCAAAGGCACAAATTTCCAAAAAGTGTTGATTGAAGTACACAGATACCTGCTATATTCCTCTTATCTAGAACTACCTGGGAACAGACATAAGCTCACACATGTACTATACCCTGCATACATGCTTAGTTGGAGCCTGGTGCAGAATTTGTCACTCTCACTCCTGGCTCAATTTCACTGTAAAAGGTAGCTTTAGTTAAAACAATGCCTACTAGGGCAACACTTAAAGAAAGGCAGGGGGCTGAAGAGGCAATTAAAGTTATCATTCTGCCACAGTTTGAGAGAGAAGTCTTATTCTCAAGACAGTAGATGTTCGATACAGGTATATCATTTTATTCAGAGCCTCAGTCCTGAACTACCTCCACCTTACTACTGCAACCCAAGGCCACTCATCTGCAAGCAGAAATGCCCACTGAGAGAGTACAGTGTGGCCTAATGCTGGGGACACTCAGTGTAGAGAGTTGGCGAGAACAAATCATCGGACCCTGTTAAGTGGTAAAGAGTTACTGCACTATCGTAGTGTCCGCTTTATCTACTGAAAGATGAGACTTTTTTTTAACCAATGGGGGGGGGGGAAGAAGAGTGGGAAAAAGAGAAATGAGTCTAAAGCAGCAAAAATATAAACCTTAAGTCTAGCGTGAATCAGTTTATTAAGTTTATACACACACGCTGAGGGGGAAAAAAATGATGTATTAACCTCACAAACAGCAAATCTGGTTTTATAGTTTTCTGTCACTAGATGTCACTGTTTTGGGGGAAGGCTCTCTATGTGCATAGCTAAACCAAGTGGATAATCGGAATAACCCATTTTGGTTTGTCTTTCCTGTTTAAACAGAACCATTTAGAGACAACTAGGGCAAAGTTTTCTTAAAGAAACCGAAGATTTTTTTTAAACTGCACTAGTGATTTGATTTATTCTACAGATTTGAGATTTTTAAAGATTAAATTACCCAAATATTGTTTATGAAAAGTCCATTAAGTTATTTTTCAGTTTCTTTGGGGATTTCTAGAATAGCCAAGAGTTTAAGAAAATATAAAAGGGTTAAATATTTAAGATTAATAAAGTCAAGAGTGACAAAAAAATTCCAAGGGACAATATGTTGAGATTAGCTAACAAATCACAATACTGGCAGCTATGCAGGGAGTTAAGTTAAAAAGTTGACAAGGGATAGATTATTTAGAACAAACTTGCAAGCCTCTCTCCCCCTCTCTCTCTCTGTAATTTGGATTAAGATTGCAAGATCTTCAGAGTAGGGAATTACTCTTTTCCCCTCCCCTCTACTTGTCTGTATGGGGACTATAAAACACTGGGTGCTCAGAGCCTACTCCTGCACAATTCAATGGTGCAGGATCAAGTCCTCAGTTTCTTAGATACTGAAGTAGAATATGAACACAAACAGCTGAAGTATTTGTGCAAAAGAGTTAAAAGTCTGCACCTTAAAAAAGCATAACTCCCTTTTAACATTAAAAACTGGTATGTTGAATACTATAAATTTATGGGTCATGATTTGTCTGTATTACACAGCATCAACTTCATGACATTTTCTATAATGCACTGTTTTAGGGTAGGTGAGTAGTGGTTTAAGGTGGGTGCAGGAAAGAGGATAGGGAGAAATGAGGCAAAGAAGAAAGGACAAGTGTCTCTATGAAGAGTTTTTCAAGGTTTCTGTTTCTTCCCACAGAGAAAAGTTTTGTGAATGTTTTTGGGTCCACAGCTCCCACGTTACTGCCCTTCCAATAAAAGGAAGCAGCAAGGGAGAGATATTTCCAGAATGAGGAGAATACAGCAATAAGGATGACTGAACACCAGTGACTGCAAAGGCCAGACCTCCTTTCAGGGAAGCAAGTACTTCCCAGTCCAGGCCATAGTGAGGGCTTGAATTATGAGGAGAGTTCTCTTCAGCAATTCTACCAGACAGAAAGATGGTAGCCAGCTGGAGAAATTCCAAAACTAGTGGCAGAACAGGGTGCAGAATTTGCATGCTCCAGGGGAGGCCTGCAGGAGGCAATGGCTGCTCTGCAAAGCTTGAAGTCTCGCTGGAACTGCCAGCATCCATGCAATCATTTTTCTAGCCTTGCATATAGACAGTTGCTCAAACAATAGCAGCAGCAAATGTGAATTCCCCCTCCCCAGAACCTTGTGACTTGGGTGTGAGCTTCTGAAGCTAACCCCATTTCACTTCAATGAGATGGTGACCAGGGCTGGCTCCAGGGTTTTTGCTGCCCCAAGGAGCAAAAAAAAAAAAAGCAGCTGTGATCATGATCAGCTCTACTGCCACCGCTTCAGTCTTCGGCAGCAATTTAGTGGCTGGTCCTTTGCTCCGAGAGGGAGCGAGGGACCCGCTGCCGAAGAGCCGGATATGCCGCCCCTCTCCATTGGCCGCCCCAAGCACCTGTTGCTGGGCTGGTGCCGGCCCTTATGGTGACCACTGAAGTCAATACTAGGAGCTGCTTCAGCAATCTCCTCCTCCTAAACCAGATGATAGGGTCTGTGCTGTTTCTCATTTACTTCACACATGGTATGAGAAGTTTGTTTTGAACCGCTCTTCATTCCCCACCCAAAAATGTTTACCTAGTATATTTTTTCCCCTCTCCACAGAAGATCCTGGGCAGTATTGTGCTCTGCGGTGCAGATATGCATTAGTTATAGTTTCATTTTGTGGAATATGTTTGAAATATTTCAAACAATGTAAGCTTATCAAAAGATGTTTTAAGTTAATTGACATTGCTGCAGAATCCTGGGGAAGGCAGAAGTTAACTCCATCATTTAGGTCTAATGTGCCTACTTGTACAAGGGGCCTGATCTTAAAATTGAAGATTAAAACTATGCTATCCTTTATAATTACTCATAGTTCAACCATAAACAATAACGTGTTTGTTTAGCAGGCTGCAACAGAGGGTTTATTCAGCTCATTTTGAAAATATTTGCAAATGAAGTTTATTTTGCCAACTCACAGACATAAGCTTTAAAGTATAGGCTGTATATAACTCAAATACAAGTAATACTTTTTATAACAATAACTTACAGATACAAACTAATGATAAACTACAATTTCACAAAGAATTGTAAACATTTTGCACAATTATCAGTCCTTTCTTTTAGGCAAAGTGCTCTTGATGATGAATAAATTAACAAATACATAACTAGAGTGGACTACTTCCAGACAATACAAAAAAGGTGTTTAATAAGCCTTGTAAACAACATAGTTATTTATGCAGAATCCATAAAAGTGTCTTGCAGGCCAACTATACTTACGTACTTGGGCAGCAAAATGGTCTTGAAAATGCTTTGGATGTTAAATAAAAAATTTACATTAATATCTTTTCAATGATATTTTAATACACAATAAATGACTCTTAAGAGAGTACATCCTTACTAGCTTTTATCCCTGAAAGAAAGGAATTAGGTGTGACTTATTGGCAGTTGTGTCATTGAATGGGGTAGCAAGGGCTGGAGTCCAAGTGCTGTAGGTGAATGAGCTAAAAAAATAGAAAGATTTATTGGTCAACTGCATTGAAAGTAGAAAACATTGCAAGCTAGTAAAAAAAAAAAAAAAAAAAAAAAAAAAAAGACACTGTACTATGATGACTGTGTCACAAGGGAACTGCACTAATTTCACTAACCTCAGCAAGGGCTCTTCTCTAGCACAGTGGTTCTCAACCTTTCCAGACTCCTGTACCCCTTTCAAGAGTCTGATTTGTCTTGCATGCCCCAAGTTCCACCTTCCTTAAAAACTACTTGCTTACAAAATCAGACAAAAATACAGAAGTGCCACAGCACACTATTACTGAAACTTTGCTTACTTTCACTTTTACCATAAAATTATAAATAGACTGCAATATAAATACTAGATTTCAGTGTGATACTTAAACTGGTTTTTCACTTGAGCCTTGTCTGAAGAAAAAGCTCTGCCGCCCGGGGCTGAAACATGTAACTTAGCTTTGTAGGGCCCAGGCAATTGCCCTGCTTGTCATCCCCTAATGCCAACCCTGCACTTGCAACCCACCAAAACCCATCCCATGACCCCCTGTGGGCTGCAACCCTCAAGTTGGAAAAAAAAAAACAAAAACCACCAAACAAACAAACAAACAAAAAAAAGCCACACACTCCTAGATGAGTTGAGTACCCCCTAGAAGACTTGAGTACCCCCAGGTGTACGCACACCCCTGGTTAAAAACCATTGCTTTAGCACAATTACAGGATCTAGCCAGTTTTAATGGCATTACAATTGTTTCCAACTTCTTCATTCTGGGTCACAAGCTATTAGGGCCATTTCCATCCATGCATATTATCCTGCAGCTTGAGAAGAAAGCAGACTGATCCTGTCTACATGGCAGATGCAACCATCTCAGGAAACCTGGTTACAATACAACTGTTCCCTAACCTAATTACAAATATGGTTCAAATTTGTGTGGTGTTGAAACAACTGAAGTCCAGCCTACATTACAAACTGGAACTAGATTCTGGTAACCTGGTTCATAGGTGCTGACTCCATGGGTGCTCCGGGGCTGGAGGACCCAGGGGGAAAAATTAGCGGATGCTCCGCTCCCACTGGCAGCGAAGATCCCCCGAGCGCCACATCCCCGCTCCTCTCCCTCCCTCCCAGCGCTTCCCGCCCCCGCCGCCTAACCACTGTTTGGCAGCACTTCGAACTTTTCGAGAGGGAGGGGGAGGAGCGGGGACATGTTGCGCTCTGAAGAGGAGGTGGAGAAGAGGCAGGGCAGGGGCAGGGCTTGGGGGAATGGAGACGGGGCTGGGGCAGGGCGGGGACTTTCGGGAAGGGGCAAGAGCCGTGCAGGGGCGGGTGTTGAGCGCTCACTGGGCAGAGGGGAAGTCAGCACCTATGACCTTGTTTGGCGATCACTGTAGTAGCCAGGTTTCTCTGTATGCCAGTGTGGAGAGAGCCTTAGTCTGCAATGAAGTTGCTAAATGTTCCCTAATCTCTAGTTCTCCTTTCAAGTCTTCAAATACAAATTCCAAACTAATAGTGTCTAAAAATCCTGAATTGGAAAATAAAATGTTTACTCTAAACACTTTTTAATTTAAGATTAACTAAAAATGAGCAATAATTACATTTTTAAATTAACAGCAACAAATCAAGTGTGTTTAATATAATTTCTCATCACCAGCATTATTATTATGTAGAACAGTGGTTTTCAAACTTTTTTTCTGGTGACCCAGTGGAAGAAAATTGTTGATGCCCATGACCCAATGGAGCTGGGGATGAGGGGCTTGGGGTGTGGGAGGGAGCTCTGGGCTGGGACAGGGGGTCAGGCTGCAGGAGGGGGTCAGGGCTGTGGTCTGGGGATGCAGACTCTGGGGTGGGGCCAGGCATGAGGGGTTTGGGGTGCAGGAAGGGGCTCCAGGTGGGGGGGGGCGCTCAGGGCTGGGGCAGGGGATTGGGGCATGGAGGTAGGGCATGGAGTTACCTCAGGTGGCTCCCAGTCAGCGGCACAGCAAGGTTGCCAAGGCAGGCTTCCCACCCATCCTCTCACCACGGACCTCACTGTGCCTCAGAAGTGGCCAGAAGCAGGTCTGGCTCCTAGGCGAAGGCGTATAAGCAGCTCTGTGCAGCTCTCGCCCGCAGGCACTGCCCCCCCCCAGCTCCCATTGGCTGGTGCTCAGATGGGGGCAGTGCACGGAGACCCGGGGGCCTCCCGCCTATGAGCCGGATCTGCTGCTGACTGCTCGCGGTGTCAGAACAGGTAGGGACTAGCCTGCCTTAGCTGGGCAGCATCGCCGCCGGGACTTTTAACGGCCTGGTCAGCGGTGCTGACCAGAGCCGCCGCAACCCAGTGCCTTCCATTCCATGACCCAGTACTGGGTCGCAACCCGCACTTTGAAAACCACTGATGTAGAAAGTACACAGTGATCTTTACATCCAAATCCTCAGCTATGCTAGTACAACAAAGGGAGCAGCTACAGTAATAGGTAGGATCCTACCAAATTCACCACCATGAAAAACACATCATGAACCATGAAATCTGGTCTCCCCCTGGGAAATCTGGTCTTTTATTTACTTTTACCCTATACTATACAGATTTCACAGGGGAGACCAGTGTTTCTCAAATTGGGGGGCCTTACCCAAAAGAGTTGCAGAGGGGTCATAAGGTTATTTTAGAGGTGTTACAGTGTTGGCACCCTTATTTCTTCGCTGCCTTCAGAGCTGGGCAGCTGGAGAGTGGTGGCTGTGGACTGGGTGCCCAGCTCTGAAGGCAGCGCCCCGCCAAAGTTAGGGTGGCAATATGATACCATGCCACCCTTACTTCTGTGCTGTTCCTTTCAGAGCTGTGTGGCCAGGGAGTGGCAGGTGCTAAGAGCTCAGCTTAGAAGGCAGCAGTGCAGAAGGGTGGCAATACCATCCCATCCCATCCTTACCGCTGCGCTGCTGCTGGCGACAGCACTGTCTTCAGAGCTGAGCTCCCAGCCAGCAGAAAGGGTAGCAGTACCGCAAACCCAGCTCACACACACACCAGAGACACAAAAGCCTTGTGACACTGACCCAGCCACCCCCCTCCCCCCAAACTCCTTTTTGGGTCAGGACCCCTACAATTACAACACCGTGAAAATTCAGATTTAAATAGCTGAAATAATGGAATTTACAATTTTTAAAATCCTATGACCATGAAATTGACCAAAATGGACTGTGAATTTGGTAGGGCCCTAGTAATAGGTGTTAAGAGAGGTTAGAGAGAATACTGGAAATGAGAAGTGATAGTCAGATTTTTACTATACTATTATTTACATTACCTGATAAATCCTCTTGCTTCACCTAAAGAAAGCATGGATAATTTTGTACTTAGATCTGAAGAGAGTTACAGTAAGTTACTGTACCTACCATCCATATAACTATGTAGAGCAGTTAACATTGTCCCATCTTGGGGTACATATGC
Organism: Trachemys scripta elegans; assembly: GCF_013100865.1. Classification (NCBI taxonomy): domain Eukaryota; kingdom Metazoa; phylum Chordata; order Testudines; family Emydidae; genus Trachemys; species Trachemys scripta. The sequence goes on from NC_048305.1 coordinate 85,929,918, forward strand.
TGAGTATGCCATTTCTTCTAACATTGGTGGAGACAGCCTAGAGGGCTGAACTGCTGTGACAGGAGCAGTCGATGAATGATTAGGACTAACATGTTTCTTATGGCGTGCTCTACAGTTTTGAAACCACACCTGAAAAGGAGCAAAATGTAAATTATGTTTGATTGTATTTAATTTTGACATTTAATTTAATAAAATCCTCAAGTTTATAGTTCAGCTGAAGCTGAATTCAGTGTCAGTGTCACAGAGCACATGGAACTGTGACTAGATCACCATTACATTGCTGACAAGAATGTTGAAATATTCTTGGTATGCCAGGTTGGATTTTTTTTTAAAAGTAATCTAGCCTCCATTTTTTTTTTTTTTTTTTTTTTAATAAAGAAGTTTGAACCTGTTAGCCAGGGATTATAGAAGTCAGCCATTCTTATAGAAATATTCTGAAGTTTTTAACCCAGGGATGAGTGAAAAGAGAAAGGAAAGCCCTTACACTATGGTTGGATCAAAGTGGTATTGTTTAATGAAGAGGGTCCCCCAGACCCCCTTCTGGATTTGAACTTCCTTTAAGTTTTAGATAGCATGAGGATAGGTTTTAGCTCAGGACCCATATCGAGGTTGATCAGTAGATGTCCTCTAAATCTTAGTCAGCGTTTGTACAATGTATTGCAGCAGCTTTGGGGGAAAGTGAGTAAATGCAATTACATCTTGCTCAAAAATGAAATCAATAAGTTTCATTTTTGTCTCTAGCAAATTTTGTATCAACATAACATTCATTGAAGAGACTTTTTTTAAAAAACATAAAACTCATTTAGGTGTCTGTATATTGTATCCCCCACCCAAAGTATGTGATGAATACAGTACATTTTCATCTAACAGATACGAGTGTTCTAAACAATCTTTGCACGAAAGATTTGATCTGCAGTTATGTTTAAACTACCAGATTAGATCTCTTTCCAACTAAGGAATTAGCAATTTTCTTACTTGCAGTACTACGCACTTTGAGTAAGTCAGGTTTTGTATAACTTGGATTTTGTGTTAGTGAGATAACTTTAGTACAGTCACCTGTATCACACGCCTGCTCAAGCCTGTTCTTTCTGCCAGTTTTTGGAGCGTTTGTGCATCTGGATTGTTGTCTTGAGCAAACTGTGCTTGCATAACCTGAAAAGGTAAAAGGTTGATTTTTTAAAAAATTAAGTATTGTAAGTGCTAGCAAATCAGATATTACAGGCTTCTCTCAAATTCATGGTCATATCCCTTCATTAGTGTAAGGGAATAATGCTCTTTAACCCCCAAGCATGTTGTCCCAGTTTATCCTTTTAAAATCATCATTTTCAGAGATAATCTCTTACTCGGAGTAATAAAATGGCCACATTCAGACACTTAGAATTGGAAGAGGCATTTTTCTTTGTTCTGGTTTGCAGTAGTGGTGGGAGAAATGCAGGTATGACGACTGCACTAGAGAGGGATTATGGCAGAGAATTCACTGCAGACTAACTTAAATGTTGTTGCTAGATAAAGTGTATAAACTGCAGACCACTGAATACATAAATGGGGGCACAGAATGAACTTTCCATGGTTGACAGGTTTAAAGAGACCAATCAATCTAGGTCCTGTATTCTAAAGAGGATCCCCATCTGATGTATGAATCTGTAAAAAGCAACAGAGGGTCCTGTGGCACCTTTAAGACTAACAGAAGTAGTGGGAGCATAAGCTTTCGTGGGTAAGAACCTCACTTCTTCAGATGCAAGATGCAATATTGCTTTTGAAATATGTATGTAATTTTGAAGTCCTGAGTTTATGCCACATTTACCTGTAATCCATCTCTGAATAATACACAGGCTGCATATAACAGACCTACTACTGGCTAATCTCACTAAGCAATGCCAGACATAGCTCAGCATAGGATTAGGATGATATGGTGCAATGTTTTGAAAACTGAAAAACTGATCATTTGTCATTAAAAATGAATGGCATCTTTTGCAAAAGTGGATGTCAATTTAACTTGTGTCTTGACTAAGTTCTAATTTTGCCTAAATTCCTCCATTAGCTTCAACTGGAAAATAAATTTTCACTTTCTGTCCTAAACTGTGCATCATTAAGCATTTCTGTTTTACCCTTAGAGATGGACTGCATTTTTGTAGCTAGTAAATGATTCATTTGCTCAGAGACAAACTATATATACCTCTACCCCGATATAACGCTGTTCTTGGGAGCCAAAAATCTTACCGTGTTATAGGTGATACTGGGTTATATCGAACTTGCTTTGATCTGCTGGAGTGTGCAGCCCCGACCCCCGGAGCACTGCTTTACCATGTTATATCCGGTCACGTTATATCGGGGTAGAGGTGTAGTTTGTAAAGCACTTTGGAGTCCTTTCATATGAAAAGTCTCCAATTATAAAGGTGTGAGAATTTTCCTAATTTAACAAAGTGAAACTGCATGGCCTTTTGCTGGTGACTCTGTAGTGGCAGAAAGGAAAATCTAAATTTGCTCATTTTTGGACTTTGGGGACCAATGATGCATTTGCAATATATGTTGGGTTACCAGGTAGCAATTGGTAAGGACCGGGGCGTGTGCAAAAATGGGCACCTATATCAGAAAGTCCCCAAAAAAGGGGACTGTTCCTTTAAAAACTGGACATCTGTGTTTGCAAACTTTTTCATAGCGTGGACCAAACTGAGTGTTTCATGGACCACTTCCTCTCTCTTTTCCAATATCATGGACCAACTCCTCTCCTATGAATAGTACCATAACATTCCAGTGGCAACTATAGCAATTGCTTCCTTTGAGAAGTGTGGTACAAAAGAGGCCCACAAGTGTTTTGTCTTTTTTGAGGCAAGGTAATCACACTCCACAATTTGGATATTCATTTAATGTCCCCTTTCTATGTATTCTGTTTCTCTTAGAAACCATAAGAAGGGTCAGCCTGTTACCATCTAGCTCCGCATGGACAACAGTTTGTAAATCGGTGTGGTACTGCTAGATGACACACTTTTGTTTCATATGTGTAAGGAAACATTTGTAGGTTAGATGCAGTCTAAACTAGCAGGTTCTCTTCTTAGCTCTCCAGTTCACGCAAGAAGCTCGTTGACATCTTGTAGAGGTGAATCCAAAGCAGAAATGGTTTATCAAGATTTAGGACAGCCTTAGAAACAGAATCACCTTTTTACTACATCATATAAGCCCTCAAATACCACCTTGACTATATTCTCCAGTCCAACACTTTAGATATAGATAATTACCCACTCCATTTGGCCCGCACCAGCACTTAGATTTGCCAATGAGTTTGCTTTGAGTATGAACAACAATAGAACCCAGAGAATAAGAGCATAAGAGACTTTATTGATAAAGTACTTTGGTTTATACATATTACCTTTTAAATTGGTTGTAGAGATAATATCCAATGGGCAAAATCATTCTACCACACATTAGTCAATTTTCAGTTTTGCTATAACAATTCACCCATCCCTCTAAGATTTCATAAACCAAAGCTATAAACCTGAATCTATTCCATAATTTGACTTAGCTCATTTACAGAGCTAATATTTTACATCAGCAGCTATTTTCTAGTTTGTCTTAAATAAAAACCCATTCTGTCACTCAGAGTTTTATATGAAAAAAAGAGATAGTTTCTTACTTGTTAATTGGGTTCTCCATGTCCCAATATGCCAGCCCATATTGTGGGTATAAGTCCTCCTACCAGCAGATGGAAACAGGAAAAAAGTAAAGCTCTTGTGAAGTCAAAGTTTGTAAAGTGCTTTGAATACAGAGCACTACGTAAGAGTCAATTACTGTGTTATTCCTCCTATAAAGGAAGTTAGCTGGATGAACCTCTTCAGACTTCCGGAGCATTAAAAATTCTATTCTGTTCATATTAAAACTCCATAAAAACGTTTAAGGGAGAAATTAGACCCATCTTCACCAACATGAGAGATGGCAGGGTGGGATGCCTAGGCTGATCGAGAATACTACCTCTCAATTTTCCGCCTATTGAGCGTGAACTTGAAAAGCACCTTCCAATTCCAAAACAGGCATGTGGTGGGTACCAGAGAAGAACAGATGGATGGATTACAACATCTATAAGCCTAGACTTCCATAAATGCGTTTCTAGAAGCTTCCCACATTAGGTCTCTTTAGTGACATAAAAGGGTATGCAACACACACCCAGGGAGTTGCTTTACATATTTCTGGAAGAGAACCTTTCCCCACATCCACAATCTCCATAGAAGCACTTGTCAAATTATTCTGAATATGGCTATCTATACCTGCCACCATGTGCTGCTTCAATGCAGTTTTAAAACCAGAGATGATGGTGAAGCATTAGAAGCTGTTCTTAGAAAGTCAGATCCTTTGTGAATGCCCCAACATAGAGAGAGTTCTTTCGATGTAGATAGAAGGAAACCTTAATATGCCTGATATAAAGATAACACTGCATGTGTTCTTTCATGGCTCCAGAGGGAAGCTTTCTGACCCATGAGGAAAGACCAAGCAGGACCAGGTGCCTGGTGGGATAGAACAATCTGAGCCCAGATCAAAAGATCACATCTAAGGGAGAGGTGGTTATTTAGAAAGAAGCATTAACTCCAGAAGCCAAGGACAATGCTAAATTTAGAAAATGCAATCTTCAAAAAGGCTCTGCCCATCGAGGTTAAGGGCAAAGTACCCTAAGGTTGACTTGGACAGTAAAAGTCATTCAATCCTAAATCTAATTGGCCCTGAAACCTGAAGAACATTCCTCTCAATCATCCTGAGGAAGTAGGATACAATCAGTTTAACCTGAGAGGGGGTTTAAAGGTCTCCTTTGAGGCAATTCAGAAGGTGCGCTGATTAGTGCAATTCCTATTCTCTTGGTGGGTTCTGGCTCCAGCTCAGCCAGTTGTTTTGGATTTCAGAATCTTAGAAGTTTGAATAGCAGCAAGAGAAGGGTACAAGATACTTCTTTGTTCCCTCCTCCCCCACATTGCTGATATATACAATCTACATATTGCACTTCTGTTTGGATTATCACTGCCTACTCCTTCAACTTGGGGCAAAAATGGCAAAGTGGGTTTTTGACAGCAGACAGAGACCAGTCTCCACCAAGAGCCAACAGCCACATTATTACGCCTTGGCTTAAGTGCTTCATGTCCAATACCACCACTCTATTGGGCCACTCTAGGGACAATTCCTACTGAATACTCTCTTTTTACAACTGCCAGGGAAGGAGGATAGGCTGGCCAGACAGAGCTCAGATCAAGGCAGCAGAGAAGCCAAATTTAAGAGTGGCTACATATAGTGTGCTTGGCAAGCTTTTTACATCAGGCTGTTTCTTTAACAAATCCAAACCACCAATAAGAACACACTAGACTATAACAGTAAAGCACTGTTAAGGAACTGAATTGCATCTTCGGTTTCAGAAACTGAGTCTGCAAAAGAAACATCTTGCTGACCTGAGTATCAGACCTGACCTGAGAGACATGAATTACTGAGCTGAAAAAGATTCTCAATCATTTGCTTCAATTTGTCACCCAGAGTTCCCAGAAAAGACTGCATCCTACTCTCTACCAGGCACATATATGCTTCTGATTCTACCTGCAGCAATCCATCAGTCAGGCCAGAAATGACAGAATGGCTCTATGGAAGGAGACACATAGTAAGGACTACCATTTTGTCTTGGTGATTCTGGTAGTCACCACAGAAGACAAGGCCCTAAATGTTCAGTGCTGACCCAGAATGAAAACCGGAAAGAGTGTGTTACACCATGTGCACAAATATGAAATGGGACACAAAGGGATGCCACCTTTGTAGCCTGTAGGAGCTGAAGTCTATTCCTGCTGTTACCCCGGTAATGATTGGGTTGACACTGGTCATAGATTTTATCTTGAGAAGGCTAAATCAGGTTTTTCCTCAAAGATCAAATGATCTGAACTATTCCATGACTGAAAAGCTATTTATTTTCATGGGGGATAGGGACCAGTGAACAACTTCACATCAGAGACTAAGTCCAAAGATGTAAATCTTAGTGGGCCATAATCAAGGCAATCATGATGCAGGAGGAAGCCCTAGTGACAGAGGAGATTCAGCCAGCCAGCCCCCTTTAGAGCAGACTTAACCACACAAGAGTTTTGATTCATCAGCCCCCACAACACGCGGAGTCTCCCATCTCTTCATCATAAGAAGTATATCCACTGACTGAGCTGGTATAGAGGGATGTTGGAAAATGCTTCATACTATATAGTACGTCCAAACCAAAAGAGTAAATTGTGACCATGATATTCTCATACTGCTTAAGTTTCAAATACACTCTTTCAGTATTTAACTTTGCCCCAACCCCACCCTCTCTACGAAAATATATTTTTGACCTAAAACAGGTAGCGCTGAGTAGTGAAATGAAGATTCTGAAAAATAAGCCAACATTCCACTCTTAAATATAGAGGAGAATATGCTTTAATAGGTAGTCTCAAGATCTGAATGTTTTGGAAAAGTCACTTATTAAGGGGGTGGGGACAAAAAGCAAGGAATATTCATTGACAGTCATTAATACTTGTTTTATAAGTCACATATATTTACAATCTTCAGTATACTTAAGCATACCAGAGAGAGGTTGGTCCTTCCTCCACAAAAGACAAACCAGCAGAAAGTAGTTCAATTATTCCACCCCCCCCCCTCGCCATATAAAATAGGGACGGGTTAATTTGACTGGAGCCAACCTGAGAGTTCCTGTTTATGCTGATGTGAACATAATACTTTCCAATTCTGAGGACACAATCTTGATGGTCATTAAAAGGCTGATTGTGGTGGTATAATGAAATCTAAAACTCCAACACACTAGTGTCCTGAGAAGGCATATGAAGTACATTTCCTTTGTATATTTTTTCATAATACATAATTCTGAAGATATTTTTTCTTTACTGTAATTATGCATAGTGATATAAATGTCTGATTAAATGGATTTCATCAAGCAGTCATACTAGATCAACATTTTGGTTTCCACTTTGCACAATTACTAGCTGCCCTGAGGGAAACAAAAAGCTAGAGGAGTAACTATTTCATATTAAACTGCTAAAGCTAACAAAGTATTCCAGAAACATGCCATGTCTTGATAATTTGTTAAATAGTTTAGAACATAGAGGATAGTTTGCTCATATGTAACTATATTTATATCAATTTGCAGTCATTCATTGCATAAAATCTTTATGCATTTCTGAACTGTCAGTTTTCAGTGCTCACAATGCTGCCTCTACCTGGAGTTGATCTGCTGTGAAGCTGGTCCGAGCTCTTTTTGCTGGTTTCGGATGATTAACATCTTGTTCTGTTAGTAATGCTCCTTCCACACTAATCCCATTCCCTGATGTGGAAAAAAAAAAATTCTGTATATTGATGATTCAGAATGATATTAGTCATAAGTCACACTACTCTGGAAAAGATTTCTAATGTTTGTTAGATGGTTATTATGGAATTGTACAATGGGTCCTGTTTTGTTCAAAATTACTTTGGTATTAATTTGGAGTAATTCCATGGACATCCAGATTTCACTGACATAAGGGAGAGCAGGATTTGGTCCAGCATTACATCTACAATGTCTCAGACCAACTGGATAAACTAGACATATTTTACTTTGCTTTCTTCAGAACGATAGAAAGTGAGTTGAACATATTATAATGAAAGAGTTACATATATTGGGTAGTTTGAACATTATTTTAATTGAAATACATGCACCTTTATCCTTAATAAAGCTAGAGTACTGCTTTTCTTATAAAAGAAGATGAAATAGCAGCAAATTTAGTTAAGGCTAAATGAGAGTCAAACTAGGAATTTAATAAAAGCAGCATATTACCATTTTCAACTTCTCTTTTTAGATTGTCCAACATACAATCATAATGTACTCTACAAAGGACTTTCTCTTCAACCAAAGCAAATTCCTCTCCAGTGGAAAGCTGTCTTTTGCAGGAGAAGCAGGCAAAACATGCTAGGTGATACACATTTCCCTTAGCCCTTCGGACCCAGTCAGTAGAATGGATGTGCCTACCACAACGAGAACAACGGGTTCCATACCGCCTACGGCAAAGAAGGGAAAACAAAAGGCTAAGTCACAGAAATAATCCTCTAAAACATGACCACCACCCTAGGAAAATTAGTAAACAATGTAAATTGTTGATGGGGAAACAGTCCATGGGATTCGTAGTAAGTGCACTGACTCTGTTCATTGGTTAGATGACAATAGAATTTATGTTGTTTTTCTGGAGAAGCAATTTTAGAAGTTTGCATCTGGTTGTTTTAAAAAAAAAAAAAAAGGGCTACCATCCAATTACAAATTTAATACTTTCCTTAAGTCAGAGGGCAAAATGTATTTAATCACTGAAGTGGAATCAAATATTCACTTACCCCACCACTGTCTAAATACCCCTTTTAATCCATTGTCAACTGTCTCCCTGTCCTATTTATCTAGTGTTCTACGACCTCCCAGTTATCCAAACATATTCCCCGTTGCCCAAATAATTTGGGTCTTAGTTCAATTGCTAACTGAAAGTTAAAACAGAGAAAATATATCTAGAAAGCTTCTAGAGGGAAAGAGATTAGATTCCAGGAAATAACAAGGGGAAAAAAGTACAGCATCTAATTTTGTTATGATCTTTAGAAGAACTTCAAATATCCAACTTTATCTAGAATCTGGAAAATAATGACTATATATATATATATATATATAATAAGCATGGATATTTATTCTTTAGGATTACATGTGACACCTTCCAAAATAGATGCTTAAACTGAGGCTCCAAGAAACCTAAACAACTAGCCTAGTTTTTTTCAAAAGGGCTAAGCACTCATCAGTAGATTTTAAATTACTATTTAGTTTAAATTATTCTCTTTTGGTATTAGAGCGGTCATCAGATGATCAGTTTATTTCATGGCTGAATATTCCCTACCTGCTTTGGATTTGGGGTGAAATCTTAGCTCCACTGAAGTCAATGGCAAAGCTCCCATTGACTTCGAAAAGATGCCAGGACTTCACTCCTGATTTTGTCAATTGCAAATTCCCCTCAATTCCCTTTGAAGCCAGTACAAGTTACCATAATCCACATTTCACAGAATCTTACCCTAATCTTGCACTGCATGCCACCACACCTCTGAAACCAACTGCTCATAAATCAACACATTATAATTATGGGAACATGCTGTTTACAGGTTGCATGGAGATACAAAACAATAAAATAGGATTTTTAAAAAAATTAATACTTTTTTATGGTGTCCTAAGGGTCTTGCTTGTGTTACAAGGAATTCTATCCACTTTTTCTTGGAATAGAACATCAAAGCTCTACTTTGTAATCTTGAACCAGCACTATTAAAAGAAAGTATTAATCTGATGACTTTAGAGTCTGTATTATTGCAAGGGCCTTGACTTCTATTGTGGATGGTTTAGTTGCCTCATGGGCTTCAACAGTGAGGGATCTTTTCCCTAAATGCTCTAGTTATTATACACAACATGGCACATTAAATAAATAATATATTACAACTATTATGATGTAATTACATTTAGAGAAACTGCTTAAGGTTTCCCCAATCCCTTCTTAAGGAAATTGAGGCTCTGGTGCATAGTGACTATTGAAAATAGTGAAGCTGAAAGACAACCTAAATACCAGCCTAAGTGAACATCCGGGTGTCTCATTCGCTTGTTGCCCCAGAAAAATGAGCTCCATTTTTAAGAGTCATATGATGTACCTGAAATAATCAAGTTTGCAGAAAATATCTTTATCTTTGATGTAGCAGCTGGTATGCCTTCCTAGAGAGGTTCTGCAAACACTGCACGAGAGACAGCGTACATGCCAGCAGAGATCATTTACCTATGAAAGGGAGAAAGAAGACGACATACCAATTTGGTAGCACAAACTGTGAAGGAGTGTTTTTGATTTATGTAAATAGGGAGGCAAAAGTCCATACTCTTATATGTACCACAGACTATCAGCATATACCATACATAATCAAAGTTTGTATTTATTTTTTTAAGGCAACACATTAGGATTCTATAAAATAATGTTCCAAATTTCATCTATGTCAATTAAGAACTACGCTTGAAGTTAATAGAGATCCTCAGTACGAGCTTTTGTGGTTTTGTGTTTAAAGTATAATAATGGGAAGTAGGGGATCTAGGTTCGGTTTCTGGCGCCAACATGGACATCTTATGCCTAGTTCTGCTCTCACACCAGCTGAGTAATAAAGCAGAATTTGGCCTCAAGTGACTTAGATAATTTTTCCAACCCTCTGTGCCTCTGTCTGTTCCCCTATCTGCAAAAAAGATCCGACCAACAGAAAACGCTAAATTCAATTGATGTATAAAGTGCTTTGAGATTTAAGTGCAGAGAACATTTGCCAAAGAAAACAAGCCACGAATTACATCTCAACTTTGTTTTACCAGTTGAGTCTGCACTCTTGTAATTAAGTTTATGGGCTAAGATTTTCAAAGCAGTTTTTGAACTATAGAAACAATGGAAATAAGTCCTAATGTAAAATCTATAATGCTGTTTGACTTAGGTCAACCTAGCTAAGTCATTCAAAGCTGTGAAAAATTTCATGTGATGTGGTTAAGTTGATCTTACTCCTCTCCTTCTTCCTCCCTAACCCGTAGATGCAGCTGGGTTGATGGAAGAATACTACAGTGATAGAATAACCCCTTTTGTTGGTGTAGCAAGTGTGTACACTACAGTGCTACTGCAGCTGTGCCACTGTAGCACTTGTTGTGTAGACGTACCCTTAGTCACAGAAAGTGAATAGTAGGTTATCAACAATTCTGAAAAGCTCTATACATTTTTATTATTAATAGTCTATCTAAAGTGTTTTGGAAACATAAGTTGTTTGTCTATAATGTTAGTATTGTGCATTTTTATTATTTGATAAAGTGTAGAACAGATTTTCTACATTGGTCTAATTTAATATTTGCAAGGACAATAAATTAATTTGGTCAAAAACCAATACTGAATGTTAAGGACTCCCAGTTATGATAAAAAGTAAGTAATAACATTATGGATAATACAACATTTTAATGAAAGTGGCAACCAAGCAACAAACTAGATCAGAAATGTTCATTCTCAGAGCCAGATTCTAATATCAGATGCCTCAAACAAAGATCTTCAAAATCTGTTTGCTGCATGCAGCACAGTAGCAGATTTGATATAAGTAGCGTTGTGTCTTTAGTCAAAGATCAGAATGCTGCCCCCCGAGTCGTAGTTAGGGTGACCAGACAGCAAGTGTGAAAAATCAGGACTGAGGTGAGGGGATAATAGGAGCCTATATAAGAAAAAGGCCCCAAAATCAGGACTGTCCCTATAAAATCAGGACATCTGGTCACCCTCGTCGTAGTTGACTTATCACAATAACCTACAAAATAATGTATGCATATGAAGGATGTTTTGAGGAGAAAAATTTCAGCCTATTATACTAAAATATAAAGTTGTTTGCATATTGTCCAGCATTCTCTCTCAATATATAATCATATTGGCAGCAGTCTTTATTGAAACAAAGACAAAACAAATTAACAGATTTATCAGATCATAATTTAATGCTGATCTACACCTCTCAATATCCTTGTCCATGGTAAGAAACTGTCCTGTTGATAATGGCTGTCAGCAATTGATCCCCACAAGCCAGGTGAAAATGGTTATACTGCTAGAGGAGGTGGAACAAAAGCATCTGGGCTGAACCAAGTCTCTAAGAAAATGGTCTGTACTAAGTATTTCCCACTATTGCGAACAATGGTTTTGGCTTTACTAGTGTTAGAAGAAATAAAGATGAAGACACATTCTTTTCTAGTTACTTTTCCCTCTATCTAAACCCATCAATGAATAATAAAGCGGCATAAATATATAATATACATCCCCTACCCTTACCCCTCCAACCCTCAAGATAACATTTGAATTGAAAGGGCAAACAGAAAGTGTAAAAAGAGAAAAGAAATGTAAAATGCCTGGAGCAGTGCTAATTGTTCTGACAACATTTTGAGAGTGTTGGGTAAGTGGTTGTTTATTTATGGAGCTTATGGAGTCAAGTGATTAAGTGACTTTTTTAAAAATGATAGGTAAATTGTCTAGCCTCATGGCTGTGGACAAAAGCAGGATATCCTGACCCGAGTGCACCCAAAAGCCTCTAACCCAGACCCAAGTGTATCCTAAAGGCTCTAACCCAGACAGCAAATGAAAAACTGGTTTCATAACCAGTCTCTTGATCTTTTAAGGTCCGATTCATGATTTTTGAACAATTGAGACTGGTAATACTGCTCCAGTGCAATGTAGCTCCTTCTCCCGCTACAGAAGCTACTAAACCAACCCAAGACGCTTAACTTATTTCTATAGCTCGAGAACACTTCTGAAAAGCAACTTTCCCTTTAGAATGTCAAAATGCACAAAATGTCTTTTTATTAGCTACTGACAATGTAACTGGCATAATACAGGACAGGAAAAAGAAACTGCCCATGGCCTGAGTAACTTACTAACTTATTTTTAAAGAAAAGTGTTTCCTGAGGCAACATATTCCTGGAATTCCCAAAACACTTAATTCTAGAATTCTCTCAAAGTAGCATCAACAGTTTGCCTTTCAACTAAAGCCCCCCCCACTTCCTGTAAACACTTACTCATGTGCTTAACTTTGCACATGGGAGTAGTCCCATTGGCCGCAATGAGACTGCTCTCACATGTAATGTTAAGAACATACATGTCTGCAGGATCAGGGACAAATATCGGAAAATAAAATGCCCAGGCTGCCAGAATTTTCGGGGTATGGATGAGGAACAATTGTATAGAAGGTGTGTCAAGGATGAGGCAAATTTCATTAGGCAGAAATTAAGTCATCCATAACGCAGATAGACTGTACAGAACTTCCATATCTGTGCAGCTCCCTGTTCAAATCCAACTGTGGGCAACTTCAGGGCCAACTGTGAGCAGAGAACACATTTTTAAGACTTTAAATTCTATTTACACTCAGTGGTCCCACATTTATGGTATTACTTGAAATATTTTTGCTAAACAACCTTTTATCTGTTCTAGACAAAGCCTAAGTTGTGGGTAGAGATCACCACATAGTGTAGTATTTCACTTTGTGAATTTGCATGTTAAACTCCATGACGTTCAGACCATTGGTTTTCTCTTGAACAAATCCTATTCAAACTCAGGTTAATGGCTGGTGATTTGTACCACATTACCCACATGTCATTCATCACTTACAAAGTATGCTTGGTAGTGCAGCTCCACAGATATGAAATGAGGGATTACTGTACTTTGCATAACCCAGCTGCACTAATAAGGAACAAGATTGTGAATTAAGCACCCCAATATTCATGGTTGAAGTGAAACCAGTAAAACTCATATATAAATAGTGTAGCTTATGGAGAGATTGTTCTGTACTAGATACTGTAAATTCTCAACACTTAATACAAAATATAACTCCCTAACAGTTACTGATTAGTCAGACTGAAATCAAAGTGTATGATTAATTTTTCCTGGTACTTTCACAATACAGGTACTTATCAATTTGTTTGGCATTTTACTCACAGAGGTTCCCATATTAGCAGCCATATGCTTTTGATGTACTTGTTTTTATGTAATTTCAGAACTAGTTCTGAATCAACAATGGGAGTTGCCCATTCAATTAATTATGCTTATTTAAAATACTTCAAATCACAATGTTAAACATGTATTTTTTGTAAGACACCAGGGATAACTCAATTATATCAATGGGAGTTTTGCCATTAACTTCAGTGGGGCCAGCATTTCACCGGACCCGGGTATTATTTTGCAGTTCTAGTCAGATGCAATTTGAAATGGCCAATATCTGAAACCATGAAAAATGAACATACTGGATTTTAACATGATGGTGGCAAAAACAAAGAGAGGTCAGTATTTTAGTGTTTTCAAATTTAACTATAGACTGCTAGCAAAAGTTATTTTTTCCAGAATGGAACAGTTCAAAGTGAAGATAGGAAGGCAAAGAATCTGAAACTCCGTGTTTTAGGTTTTGCTGATCATAAGATACAAATGGTGAATTGTTTGAAGTAAAAGCAAAAAAGTCGATAGTCTCCTGAGTCAAATTCCTGATATGATTTCAAATGCAAAAGGCTTTGTATTCTTGCCGCTAAGGCTCTGTAAAGGTTTGCATCATAGACCGGGGACGGGAGAGGGAGGGAAAGAAGTAATCCCCCAAGAACCATTATAAAAAGAAAGAGGCGGTTTTAAAAGGAAGCGAAACTATTCACTGAGCGCTCTCCGCATTACCAGCCCTGCTGCCGAGCCTGAAGTGCGAGCAGCCCGTTGCTAAAGAGGGATCCCACACAATAGTTTGCAAGAGCCAGATACTCTGCTGAAACGAATCAGGGGGTTTCGGACACAATCTGTGTTCTTCTCACATTGATCTCCCCAGCGCTTTGTACACAAGGGAATCGAGGGGGGCTACATTCGCCTCCAGTCTAACGCGAGCCCGGGAGAGGAATGGGCTGAACTAAAGCCCTGGCGGCCAGCCAGTCACCCCCATTTCACCAGGCTGGGGAGGCGACCCCCGCCCGGAGGGCATTGCAGGCAAGGCAGCTGATGCTAAGGAGCTGGAGCCGGGTAGGGTTCAAGAGGGGAGGGCTCGCTGCTGAAGCCAACAGCGCCCTCGGACTCCAGCTAGCTGGGGGCGGCGCTGCCTGGGACCCGCGGAGCTGCAGCTCCCCGGTTCCCTGCGCGGCCAGGCTGGGGCCCAGCGGTCGCGGCGCGCACTCACTCACCTTGAGCAGGTACTTGTCCACGATCTCCAGGCCGCAGCTGCTGCACAGGCACTTGCTGGGGGCGCAGCCGGAGGCCGAGGCCATGGACCGGGGCGAGGAGGAGGGGGACAGCGGGGCAGAGGAAGAGCAGGAGTCCTCGTCCCCTGCTGCCTCGGGGCTCACCTGGGGGAGAGCGGGGGCCTGTTAGCGCGCTCGGACCGCCCCGCGCCGCCCTCTCCCCCCAGCCCCTGCGCCGTCACTTACCAGCTCCCCTTCCCCGGCGCCTTTCCGCCGCCTTCCCCCAGCCAGGGCCGCCGCTCTCCTGCACTCCTCGGCCATGAGCCCCGGGAACTGCAGGGGGAAACGGGAGAGCTGAGCGCGCCGCAGCCCCCCACCCCCAGCTCCTCCCCAGGCGGGGGGCTGATGAGGCCACCTGGAGCCGGAGGCGATGCCCGCGGGCTCCTATGGGAGGTGGTGGCGGCGGCAGCTCCGGGCTGGCCCCACCGCGAGTGCGTCCCCGGTGCCCTAGGAGCGCGCCTGACCCCCGGGGTGGGGGCAGGAGGTTAATACCCTCCCCCCTTCTCCTCCTCCAGCCGGGCTGGTGGGGGCTTATTTCTTTAATAACTGCAATTAAAAGGGCACGGCTGGGCCGTGCAGAGCGGCCCCCGCGCTGGAGAACCCCAAAGGGAGAGAGCTTTAATGGGACACTTGAAAACTAATTACAACGGGATTTCAGCAGCCTGGTGTTTGTTCCAGTGACGCTTTGAATGAAAATGCTTCGGAGTCAAGGGAGCCAGCGGCTCTTGGTAAACTTGCTGCAATTAGAGCCGCCAGTGACTTACCCTCGTTTCTTTAAGGTGTAAATTGCCACTTAAGAGCTCAATGAGAGACAACAGTTGAGCTCCTAAAGGATTATTTTTAACCGGCGCAGAAAGCGGATCGAATAATGGAAAATATCCAGCTGAATTTAATTTGGTGTCATTAAAAAAATCGCACCTTTGTTCAATCGCGGGTCAACATTTTTTAAAGCAATACAATCGGGAGCGCTATTACACAAATCCTTCCAGCTCTACGTACACGTTGCGTTTCGGAAAGTGTGTGTGTGTATGTGCGTGATTGTTTTGATACACACACCCCGCAGTTACTTCCTAGTTTTCCAAGCTTACTGAAATCACACTATAGCTACAGGGGGGAAACATCCACTTTTTGGTTCCTTAAAATGAAATAAGTAAAGATTAAAGGTTAAATCTTCGTATATACACAGCTAGTACAAATCTACAGATCAGCGGATGTGCTATTGCTTAAAAATCCCTACGAGTTTAATATTCACTACGCGTGATAATTTTCCTAATCAAAACTACTATTTTCACAGTATTTTTTTAAACTTTTAACCAAAAATGGAAGTTTTGCTTTGGTTATAAAATAACCGCGAGCTCCTGAATACTTTAAATATTCCTAGGCAAGTTAATATAGTCACAGCCTATTTCTCGCTTGCTCATAAAGATATATTAAAGGTTCGGTCTCTAGTTTGTGGGTACACATTTGCTAAACTAAGGTCTATTTAATATAACCAGCTTTTACAGCATTGGTGACTTAAATTAGGAGTACTAGTATCCGTTTACAGCGTTAGTGTTCAAATTATCGTGCTGATTTGAATGTTCATTTATTCAGACTAATTTAAAGGCCCTAGTGGGTCTAAAAG
Source organism: Trachemys scripta elegans (assembly GCF_013100865.1). NCBI lineage: Eukaryota > Metazoa > Chordata > Testudines > Emydidae > Trachemys > Trachemys scripta. Next base: position 85,946,321 of record NC_048305.1, read on the forward strand.
CTAAACAATTCTCTCCTCCCCTCCCCCGCCTCTTCTTTGCTGGCAGTACACTTTAGCTATCTAGATGTGCTTCGCAAATTATAATCCACTGCCACGTCTAAAGAAACTCGAAACATTATGTAGCCCGAAGGTTGGTAACATTAGCCTGCATCTCTGAGAAACCGACCACTCGCGTTCCCGGCAGCGCTTCTGGGTTTTGCCTAGGATCAGCTCACCTTCTCAGTGGAAATACCAAGCGCAGGGACGTCCTTGTCTTCCAGTTTACACACAAACATCTGATCGCTCTTCCAATACATGGCACTGCTAGGACCTCTTATCACATACCAACTCCAGAAAGGGCAGCGCTTCCACCGACAGAGAAAACACAAAAGCACCTTTAAAGGGCGGAAAAAAATAAAGACTCCAAGGCCCGTATGTTGCCACTACTTGCAAGGCTGTTCTTAAGATCCTGTTCCCAACTTCACTGGTGTGAGGCCCTTCAGAAAAAAAAGTTTTGTTTTCAAGTGGGTGGAACCTCGCAAAGAAAAAAAAAAAACAACCTCGCAGCCTTTTGCTGGCTTTCTAGCCTCACCTCCTTGTGTAAAACCCGCCTTCTATACATGTTAAGATCTTTATCGTTACAAGCAAACCTGTTCCAGATTTTTGCTCTTAAAAAAAAAAAAAAAAAAAAAAAAAAACCCCACACAGGCACCGCTAACTTTTTTTTTTTTTTAAAGCTCCGTCTTCATCGTTTGCCACAGCTTCTCCTCCAAATCTAAACAAAGGTTCGGGTTACACCTCTTTCTGTATTAACAAAGAAGACAAATATCAGGGAAAGCAAGAGTATGTGTGAACTGTAGGTTTTATCTATTCTGCTGAACGCCGAAGCCTGAGATGTTTGTTTCGCCCAGAGAAACGCAGCAAATTCTAAAACCACCTAACTATTTTTTGTTCTTACCCATATCGCCAAGTTCCTATCATTAAAACCTTTCTCATTAAGATAAAAAAAGGAACATCTGAGCAGCCTAAAGATTATGGCATTGCTGTAGTTTTGAAATCAAGCCTAAAAGAATAAAATATGTTGCTAATTAGCGTCTGTATCTTTTATCGTGACCTGGACAGAGCCTGGTGTGAGTTGGCTGTCCACTACCCAGAGAGTTTCTGAAAAATTAGAGGTGATTCTAATCGGTAAATGATTCTGTGTAGATTATTTGTGCGTTTTTCTTATGATTCTAGGGACAATCCCCATAGAGTTCCACCAAACAAAATAGTACCGATGCGTTCTGAACCCTTTTATTAGACTAAAGCAACAACTTCTGCAACTTGCAGGTGAGGAGGTAATACCCTGTGTCTGCTTCTGTGTAGGTATTTAACTAAATCATATCCATGTGGTTTTAATTAAAGTTTTGTTTATTTTCCCATTCCTCTCTCCCGTTGTTTTGTTTTAGTTCTGTCTAAAGGTAAATGTATAGATGCAAGGCATTTTTGTCAACGCTATGTAAAACAGACTACGAGCGGCTGATTTCGCTGTTTATACATTTGGAAACAATGCAAGTTTCTCTGACGATCGGGTGAGTCTTCTTATTTTCAAGAGATCCTGCGAGGAGATAAACCTCGTCAACATTGTTGCTTAATGCACACCCCCAGCTTTCTGAAAATATTATCCAGATTACAGACCGATGTTGCGAAATCTTAAATACCTGAATAACTTTCACACCGGTGGATAGTTTCCATTGAGTTCAGAAAGTCACTGGCTACAACTACTCATTCACTTGCAAAGATGTTTGCATAGATCGGGCCCTAGGAAATTTCTCCTTGGACAAAAATCGACCCTAAACCCGATCGGACCTTAGATAGGAAGAGTTTCGCTTTCAACCTAATCCTAATATCCATGTCAGCTATTGGCAGCGTAAACTCGGAAAGACAGCAAGGCAGACAGTGTTTTTTTCTTATTATGACTAGGTTTATGACAGTTAGTATGATAGAAAGCCTAGCCACCCGAAATTGCTGAACTCTGAGAGCTGGGGGACTGGAGCTAGGGTTTCGAACAGAATTTAGGGCTGTATATTTAAACATTCCGCCTAATGCCTTGTCCAGAGAATCATCCTGAAGTGTCGTTAGCTCTCTACAGATTCAGACGGAGGATGAAGAAACTTCTGCTCGCAAACTAAAATCGAGAGGGGAGCACAAAGCCTACCGAAGAGCTCCAGGAAAGGTTGGTTTCTCTAACTTCAGAGATTTGGAATTAAAGAGGGGGGATTTCACCTCATCTTTCTCCCTCAATTACAATATAAAATGATTTGAAATATGCAGTATATTAATATTTAGACTTGTATTTACTTATTTTGAAGGGGGACAACTAATTCTGGAGGATTTCAAAATACCAACTCCCTTTGGAAAATACCTGCCGGTTTGGGAGTAGAGGTTGAGTTAATCGTTTATGTCTACATTGTAAACAAACATCGGTTTTATATGTGACCTTCGCTTTACAAATGACTTGTCGGGCAACTTTGCCACCAGAATGATGTTGTGAGACCACTTTTACCAGGCGTTCACGTGCTGCGGATTCGCCAGTTATCTCTCTGATGTGACTGGGCTACACTGTTACATTTACTTTCATGTTAGGACAGCACACAATAGAAATCTAAACAAGTAATATAGGTGGTAGGTTCCTGCTTCCCAGGAAGTTAATTTTCCCAAAGCGTTTGACTTCAGCTCCCCTCTTATTCTATAGTTTGTAGGCTCTGTAAGCGAATCTCATTTTTTTCCATGGCCTTTAGGGGTCCTTTGGTTTACCTATAGCTTCTAAACCAATGTCACTAAAGCTTAGGTCCCAAGATTAAAGAGAAGGAAGCTCCTCTACCCTTGCTGGAAAGAGGATTTTTAATCAAGACGGGCGTTGAAGTACACTTGATGAGTATTATTCCAAGCTGGAAAAAATATTACCTTGGTTGTATGTAATAAATGGATCTGCACCTATATAATACACGAGGCTGCCCTTAGAATACCTTCTTAGACGTGCACGGAGGAGATCCACCCCGAACACCATAACCTCAGCAACGGGCGCTTTAGTCCCGTGGGAAGATAAACGAGTGCTCCTCTCTCCCGAATTAAGGACTGGCACACGATGCTCCGGGTAGAGTCACTCGGCTGCTCTGCATCGATGGAGACCCCGGGAGCGGAGGGCATGAAAGGACAGAGCCCATCTTGCCGGATGCAGGCAGGCACAATATAATTGTACAGTGCTGAGCCGTAACGTGTAATCGCCTAATAATGTATGTGCCACCTTGACATTCTTAGCGAAAGCATCAAACTCATATTTTCCCCCTTGGCTTTCACCGCAGGGATCTTTATAAACCCCCTTCATCAGTGGGATGAAATTAAGCCTGCATTGATGGTAGTCCCTTGAAACTCGATATTTGAAGGCAATGAATCTGAATTAGCAAATTATAATTGAAGTAGTGAGGTCCCACTACGTTGACTAGGCAGCATTTTACATTTGCTCCTCACAGGGAATAACCACATGTTTGGGTCCTGAAAATAACTTAACCTGAAGGTGCAAGCAATTATCGAGCTGATCCTAGCATGCCAGGACCTCCCCTCCTTCCTTCCTTCCTTCCCTCTCTCTCCTTCCCCCCAAGTTGTTACAAACTGCTGTGTGGCATTAGACTTTATAATCTGTTTTAAATGATTCGATACAAAACAAGCATCTGTTCTGAGGAGCTCGAAAAAGGCACGTCATCGAGGGAAATGAGGTGTCGAGCTTAGACATTAGAATGTCTGAAGGAATTTTGCTTCGACTCAGGTCCCTTTCTGTATTTGAGGTGCTTGGAGTAAGCTGTGTTTACTTGTCTGATGTCCTTTCTTCACTCTGAAGGAATAGTCCCTTATGTTCTTGTTGCACCTCACTGGGAACTGGAGGTTAGCTTGATCTAAAACATCTATACATTTTTTTTGAGAGGAAAAATATCAGAACTTGGAGCCAACACAATCAGTACATACATTGCTCTCAAATAGATTTTTTTTCCAAACGTGCAGCAGCAATTAGCAATGTATTTCCAGAACAAAATAGATTTCCCTGTATGTCATTATTATCCATGGATTTTTTTAAAAGATATCCGCAGTCGTGAATGTCAATAGCACTTACCACTAGAAACACCTCAATCATTCAAGTTTCTTGGCCTCCAATGTCCTAATGATTTCTTATCACCTGTTCCGCACAATCCCCTTCTTCTTGTTTCTTTGAATTAATGCACTAATGTCACCTTTTGGCATCTATTGGAATGGCTTTGAATTGCCAAGATAAAAAGACCTAGGCTCTGGGAAATGTCTTCGCTACATCTCATTTTGGTTCTGGAATGCAGCCCCGGGAGCTTAAAATGTAATATTTGAATTCCGTTACAGTAGGATAAATTCTTATTGAGAGAGACAGGTTCAAGGGCGCTCTCTTTCTCATGATCACTGTCAGGTTGTTCAGAGCACAGTAAAACATTTTGTGCTATATCAAAAGACGGTCCCCCCATGTAGTATCGTATATAATATGGGGTGCTAAAGAGAAACTTCTTTGTCTAGAACACGTTATTTGGGACAGAAAAACACGGTTACGTTGGTTTGCTTTAAAAATTGTGAATGTATTTTATTTATTCGGAGTTTATTTAAATTCTACACGGATATTAAAAAAAAGACTAACGAGAAGGACCATGTTCAACTCAGTCTAGCTTGTTTGCTGCTCTTTTGCCGCAGAGGGCGTGTGTGTGTGTGTGTGTGTGTGTGTGGGGGCTTTTTCGCACTCCTGAGCAACTTAATGGTATCAGTTTAGGCTGTAGTGTAGACCGGCCAGGATTTCGAAAGTAGGAGGAATTCTAAGGGTGGCTCTCAACATGTTTCTGGTTGAATTGTTAATCTTGTTGGGAAAGTGGTTCCAATTTTCTGTTATCTGACATATGTCTTCCCATAGCAGAAACTCATTTGCAAGCACTGCACATAACCCAAGTGATATTACAATTCATGATCAAAGGCATCGGGAAATAATGCTTTAGCGAAAGCAGACACATTGGAACGGACGTTTTAGCAGACCTTGGGGCGTGTGTATATGTGTGTGGGGGTGCATTTTCTGTCACCGAAAAGCTTCAAAAGAAAAAAAACTAGCCCTGTAACTCATGCAAATGGTTGACAGGTAATATAGAGCGGTTATAGTGATAGTCATGATCCTTCAAAAGAGTTGAACATCTCAGCTGAGCTGAATATTGTAATGCTGTGGCGAGAGAGGTGTTTTTGAGGGGGAAAAGGCAAGGAATGCTGTGATTTGGGGAGTGCATAAACATCTGTCCGGGACTCCTCCCTTGTTCATCCCATTCAGTGCTGTGTGTCACTCCCCAGCTTTATCTCAGCGGAGCCGCCGCATTCCCTTCACGTGCATAGCTTAGTAACGCTAGTGAACACTTGCAACGGCGCTTTTTGAACAGTTAAAAACTTTCCGACGTGTAGATTGCAGAGTTTCCGACTTTACCTTGTTACTGTTTCCTACCTGCAGGAACATAAGCAGTTCCCCCAAACATTCGAGAAATACCAATCCGCTGGCAGTGAATCAGTTCTCTATGCTATTGATCATAAAAGGACAGTGTATCTAGAAGATACCTACCAAACTCCGGGCCGGATAGAATTCATCAAAGGAACTCTTAGGCTGACTGTCAATAGAAATTGTTGATTAATATTGTCTGGGAAAGAGAGAGAAACCGACACCGGACAAAATCCTTCATTGGCCGGAAAACCTAATGCATCGTTTTCATTTTTAACTCCTGTGATTGATTCTACGGAAAACGTAAAATCAGACTAGTTCGGCGGCGGGGGGGAAAGGATCGCCTCTAAAAGGAGAGGGTATCACCTCCCTTGAATTTAGGGGGGAAAAGTCAGTGGGGGTAGGGAGAGATTTAATCGGTTTCTTATACCGCTGAGCATTCAGAAATAATGCCAGGAAGTGTGTGGGTGGAAGTGTTAATCAATTGCATATAGGGAGAAACTTCGTAAATATTCTGCGATAAAATACAGCATGAAGAAAATGCTGAACAAAAGGATTTTTACCCGTCTCATCGTTTTAAAGAGCTGATGCTATCATATAGAACAGATTAACACGTTTCTCAAAAAAGACTACTTTTAATACCATATGCAAAGTAATTATAACCATATTAGATGTTAATGTTTAAAATTTTAGTGAAACTATTTTACACATGAAAAAATGGTGCTCCTTGGAAACTAACATGACATTACAATCAACTTGTGAAAAGCTGGCATTAAAAATCGGTTAAAATAGCGCTGTGGTATGCTTCAAAAGAAAGAATCAGAGAGGAGATGGATGGTAATGAATAGACATGACTCAGTAGGTGGCTAATGTACAGAAAGGAAAGGCACTCCGGGCTAGAAAGAAGAACTGATCCTGATGCTGTTTTAGACTTTAATGTACCTTGTGTGGTCTTTGTGATATTTGAGGTTGCTCTGCATAGTCTGTCTTCTTGGAGAGTATTTAAAAATGAATGTGAGCTTCTGTTTGTTCTGTTGCTAATTAAAGCTTTGTTTAAAATCATGCATTTTAACTCTTGGTGGGCTCTATTTAATTCTAAATCACACAGTGTCGCAACAGACCGGGATGGAGTGAAGTATCAGAAGACTAGGCAGAATAATTATTCACTTGCTGGAATTTCATATGGGGTTTAAATGAGCAGGGATAGCGTGGACTGCAGCATGAATAATGGATGGACCTAATTTAAGAGCAGAAGTATTTCTGGTATATTTCTCTCGAGTCTTGTTGAAAGGGAATTATTTTTGTGCAAGCCCAAGTATATTTCTATCCTTTCCGACAGAAAGTCACCTTCTATAATGGCCGGGAGAAGGACTTAGATAATGACAAAGGGTTGACTGTAGCAACCCCACCTTTGTATGACCGCATTCTCCTCTGTGCCATTGGCTTGCTCTGGAGCCGTTGGGTACGCCTCTCTCTGCCTCAGTTTCCCCACCTGTGAAAGGGAGATGACGTTACCACTCTATACAAATAATTTTGAAAACATCAGCGCTTTGTAAGTGCTGAATTAGTGCTGGGCCATGCGAAAGGCGAGATTTCCTGGCGGTAACTTCTCCATCAGGTCTTAGCATTCCTAAAGTTACTGCAATGGTAGTGTTAACTGGCCACGCTGGTGGGTGAGTGTGTGCGGTGATTTAAGGAGGCGGTCAGAGGCAGGCCTGCAAAACTTGTCCCGAACTCCAGAATAAATACTAGCAAAGATCCCAAACTCTCACAGCGCCTCTGTGTTTCCCCTCCCCTAGTCCTGCTGCCCATTAGCCCTTTAGAAAAGGTGTCTGCACCGGGACGTGTATATGCTAAGCAATGCTCACTTCTTCCTGTTCTAGGGGAGTTAATCTAGTGAAACGCAAGAGCAGCTTCCACCCGGCGAATTGTCTTCCTGCTCCTCTGCAAGCAGATAGGGCTGAGGGCAGCAGCACCTGTTCGCCATGACCTAGTAGCCCCCTTCTCTCCCCTCCATGGTGCCAGCGTGCTGACACGTGACTTGGCTGCCCAGTGACCTTTTCTATCAGGGAAAAAACGAGCTAGCAGGGCCTCTTCCCATGAACTCTTTCTTCTCTGGCTGGTGTGAACTCAGCCCAGCCCGGCCCGGCCCGGCCAGGTGATAGGCAGGCAGAGTTGTCGGGGCTGTTGAATGATCTTGCGAGTCTCCCTTCTCACCTGGCAGTATCAGGAGCTCTCACCGTACAGTGATTTGCGAGGCCGGGCCCTAGGCGGCCCGCCAGGTGGCTGCATTAACACTGTCAAATGCTCTCAGCTGCTTTGGACATTTCCCCAGGATACTAATGTCAAGGTACGCCCACACCTTGAATACTGCAAGCAGATGTGGATCTCCAAAAAGATGTATTGGAATTGGAAAAGGTTCAGAGAAGGGCAGTAAAAATGATTAGGGGCATAGAAGGGCTTCCGTATGAGGAGAGATTAATAAGACTGGGACTTTTTAGCTTGGAAAAGAGGCGACTAAGGGGGGGATATGATAGAGGTCTATAAAATCATGACTAGTATAGCGAAAGTAAATAAGGAAGTTTTATTTACTCCTTCTCATAATATAAAAACAAGGGGCCAGCAAACGAAATTAATAGGTAGCAGGTTTAAAACACAAGAAAGTATTTTTTCATACAATGCACTGTCAACCTCTGGAACTCCTTGCCAGAGAGTGTTGTGAAGGCCAGTACTATAAAGGGGTTCAAAAGGGAGCTAGATAAATTCATGGAAGATAACTCCATCAATAGCTATTAGCCAGGATGGGCAGGAGTGGTGTCCCTATCCTCTGTTTGGCAAAAGCTGGGATTGGGTGACAGGGTATGGATCACTTGATGATAACCTGTCTGTTCATTCCCTTTGGGGCACCTGCCATTGGCCACTGTCAGAGGATGGGATACTGGGCTTAATGGTATCAGAGGGGTAGCCGTGTTAGTCTGAATCTGTAAAAAGCAACAGAGGGTCCTGTGGCACCTTTGAGACTAACAGAAGTATTGGGAGCATAAGCTTTCGTGGGTAAGAACCTCACTTCTTCAGATGCAAGTAATGGAAATCTCCAGAGGCAGGTATATATCAGTGTGGAGTTAAGGAGGTTAGTTCAATCAGGGAGGGTGAGGTGCTCTGCTAGCAGTTGAGGTGTGAACTCCAAGGGAGGAGAAACTGCTTCTGTAGTTGGATAGCCATTCACAGTCTTTGTTTAATCCTGATCTGATGGTGTCAAATTTGCAAATGAACTGGAGCTCAGCAGTTTCTCTTTGGAGTCTGGTCCTGAAGTTTTTTTGCTGTAAGATGGCTACCTTTACATCTGCTATTGTGTGGCCAGGGAGGTTGAAGTGTTCTCCTACAGGTATTAATGGATCTTTGGTCTGACCCAGTATGGCCAGTCTTATGTTCTTAGGATAGCTGGTAAAATTGTGTCAGCCATCCACCCCTTCATTGCCCACCATCTCTCTTTCTAGGAAAGAGGGGGGCAGAGTCCTAAGGACAGGCTCCTTTGGTATCAGAGGACCAAGTGGGTCCAATTCACAGGGCCACACGGTCACTCCCCCCTCTTGCAGCTGTCTGGCAGAAGTAGCGGAGAGCCACCTTACAGCAAGCTTCCCTCCCTCCCCCACCCTCCTGTCAGTAACTGGGAGTTTGTCATGCTACTTAAGTGTTTTGTGCTGTGCTGGCTTAACAAGCCCTTTGCTTTACCAGCAAACTTATTTTCCAGGGCTGAGCAATTAATTCACAGCAAACAATTGATTTGGTGTAATTAGGTTCTCCTCTTGTGGGGTAGCGGTGGAGAGGCTGCTACTTTCTCTAGTTTACAGTCGAATGGGTTTTGGGAACATGTGGCTATTTTGATCCTAAGTGTTCTGAATTCTGTACGTGTGATTGGTCAGGTAAATCAGGGTGGTGTGTCTGTCCTGGGATTAGATGAGACAGCAAGCGGTTCCAGAGCCAGTAGTGATATTGGCCTTGGAATGTGCTTTCCTGCAGCCACTGCACCAGTAGCTTGGATGGCTCCAGTATTGAGAGAAGGAGGTGCGAACAGGGTGGGAATGAAGTAGTTTAAGCATCTGAATGGACAGTTGAAGATGGAATTTCATATGGGTTTTAATGTCCTCCCATGCTGTTGTTGTAGTGAAATTCATTCGGCTCAGGTGCGAGAAAGAGAGTGAAATTTACAGGCCGAGTCGAAATATGATTTTAATGGAGGAGTATTCCTCCCCTCCCCCGACCTATTGGATATCAAAAATAGATAACAGCTACTGCTGGTGAGTTTTTTTTTTTTTTCGAATGCCCAGCTGCATACCCTTCACATGCAAGGACACTTTTTTATCATAATCTCTTAGGTGTGTGCTCACATTTTATTGTTTAATGGAAGAATAGAAGTTCACAATCCAGGAAGCTCTAGTTGGGGATTGTGTAATGACACTGTAATGCATTATATTAAAAATAAGTGCATCACCTTTCAGAAGTTCCTTAAAACAAACTTGAAGAGAAGGTAAATCTGCCGAGGGGGTCTGAAAGTACAGCGCATAATCAATACAGCCAGCCCCCACAACTCTCTAGGGTTGGGGGACTAGAGCCGGGAAACCACACCCTGAAGGCCTCTGAAAGGTTCCCCTGAGGTATCGTATCTATTCCCTTAATCCCATTCACCTCTGTTTATGTGATGAATAAACACTGCGCGCTGGCAGGAGACCGCTGCTGACAAATGGAAATATTTCCTGGGGGATGGGAACTGGAATTCTTACTGCAATCATCCCACGAGGTTTCCAAGCCCTCTAATCCAGCCCAGGGGAACACTCGAGAACAGTGTCTGTACCTTTCCCCTCCTTCAGTGCATCTCAGGGCTGCGTTTGGGCCTGGGTTGAGGGTGAGAGGTTCTTGGCTAACAACTACCCAAGAAAAAAAAATGAAACCCGGGATCGATTTAAAATCCTCATTTTACCTGCTGGTTCTCCCCTGCCCTGCTGGCAACGCTCTCCCTGAGATGTGGGTTTGCCTGGAGGATCGGGGCCTTAACTCTGCCTAACAGAGAGGAATAATTCCCTGCCCCGGGAAGCGCATGTGGCTGCGTGAGAGCAGCCCTGTCTCCCTGCGGCGGCGTGTGCGCCGGCAGAGGCTGGCGCTCCATCTACCTTCTCAGGAAGGGAAGGGGTAGGGACGATGTTTATTTGAACAAACGGCGAGCAATAAGCAAGTCTCGTTCTGCCTTTCGGCAGCATTAGTCGCCCCCCGGCGAGCCCCGGGCAGAGGGCCAGAATGCCATAAGTTACGTGGGACACGTAGTGGAGCTGGAGTTTGCGGTCAAGGCAGGCGTGAGTGTTCCCACTGCTCCAAGTTGCTGCAGTCCCGTGGAAAGCCCCGCGATCGCGTCCCAGACCTGTCCGCAGAGCCCCTGGCGCGTCCCCTGCTCCGCACCGCTCGCCTGCATACATTGCCCCCGGGCTCATCAACTTCCGCGCCGAGGGGGGTGGAAACGGCATCCCCTCAGTGCTTGTGGATAAAGGATGAAGAATAGCCCCTGTGTCTTAACTCACACCCACAAACCTCCCTTGCCTGTCTCTAGATCTAAATACTGGTCCCAAAGACATGAAATCACAACAGCTGAAGTTCAAGGACTTTCCAGCCCTGCTGCTCTAACTTAGCGGGACACGTTGCCTCCTTCCAAACCCCCTTTGTTTTTCACGGGCAGACTTGAAACCTGTGCAGTGTCAGGGGCTCTGCACAATCGGGAGGAAGCCCTGACCCAGCCACAGCTCCTGAAGGTGGATTATTAATTATCAGTTTAACGTCAAGTCGGTTTCACAGGGCTTTATACTATTTAGATCTATTTGAGAGTGACCCGTACAGCTGCAGAATGTTGTCAGTTTCCTTATGTATCCTGCCAATTTGATCATCTCTGAGATCAACAGCATTTACCATTAGCTTGTTATTAGTATGTGTGTGAGACTTTTAACCAGGGGATGCAAACTAAAGCAGCTATATCAACCTAATCCGGAGAAATGATTTCAGTGAAACAGCGAGAAGTAGATAGCATCAGGGACGTAGAAAGAAAGGGAGACTGAGTCACAGAAAAGAGGTTTTTTTTTTAAATACTAGAAATAAAATGTAAACAATGGAGCTATCGGCGTAAAAACCGAGATGGACAAGAAATAAACTATAATCGTACAAAAGTAGTTATATAAATAGAAGTATTTTTCTCTCTTGCTGTACCGTTTGATTTTATTGTTGATTAAATTTTTGTACCTAGTTTTTAAACAATTTTACAGCTTTACAAAATAAAGTCTGATTTCAGAATATTTTGTCCTAAATTCCCCTGAACAAAGGATAGTGATTATAATTTCATGTTTTCACTTGGCTCATTGTAGCGAAAAAAAGTACGTTATAATGACTACTGTCTTGAGATAAACTGCTTTTTTGGGAGTGTGTGTGAATGGGGGGAATCAAACGTACAATATCACTCAATGTGTTTGTGTTTATATTAAATGCAATGGTTTTACTTGCAGTTATAATATCCTGCCTGGGTGGGCTTTTTATCCCTAATGCTAAAATGTACTATGCCAGGGAAATTCAGTATTGGTACAATTCATGTAATTGTACAATTCGATACTTTTCAGGTAGCAGTGTTAGCATATTTCCACGCCAGACATTTTTAATAACATAAAGGGACCGCAGTAGCAGCATACGAACAATCTGTATGTGTTTACGTAGGATTTTTTAGATTATTCTTTCTTTAAAGTGCACACTTTGAATGTATACAGCTATTTCACCATGATGACAATTTGACTAAATTATACACGAGCAAGAAAAGTAATTAGAGAATAACGGGCTTCTTATTTACAGCAATTTATACGAGGAAAATAATCTTTGTTCTGACCACCCTCTTGGCTCCTAAATCGCAATACTCATGGTGACACACAGGAAAATGTTCACATGCCAAAATGAGTTTGGAAAAGTCTCAGTAGCATTTCAGATATAAGGAAATGCATTTGTTGTTCTCTCTCTTTCTCCTTCCTCTTCTCCTCCCCCTTCCCTTTTGGCAGTGGGAGCCTTTTAAATGTACATCCTACAGTTTATTGTTTCTGTTGTTACTTTGGTCACATGTGTTTCTGATATCTCTTCTGCGTTCAACATACTCTGTTGTGTTAGAAAGATTTTACACTCATCTGGCTAAGGAAAAAAAAACTTGCCAACACTATATGATGCCCAGTTGAATGTTGGCCAACTACCTTCACTTTTTAAAGCCTCTTTCCCCACCCATCAGACCAGAATCTGTACAATAAACTGTAATGGAATATGTTTATTCCCCCTGACAGACCTCAGCAATGCATAGCAATTACACTGAGTGCTTGCTGGAAGGAAACAATATTAAAATAATAAAGATGTCTAAAGAAAAATATTTGGAGACAGGCCTATAAAAGTGAAACTTAATAATCACTCAAACAAACAACCACCTTGGATTTGAAGAGAAATCTACTCCGTGGAAATGGGCTGCAGCAGTGAAGGTGAGGACAATTTCACAGTGCTGTGTGAGCCAGATGGGCCAAATCCTGACCTCAATGGGAACTTCTGTTGAAAAACCCAGAACCAAGCTTTTCTGAAATCAAGGATCCACCAGTGGAACTTGCTCTGTTGTGCTCGAGGGCCGTGCGGAATCCCTCGCTGTTATGGGACGCTGAGCATGTAGCCTAACAAAGAGAAGAGACCCACCGGGAGCCACTGCTCTGTCCAAGCAGGGACCCGGCGGTGGGTGATCTCGGGCGCTGAGCTCTGCCCCGTGGAGTGGTGCCACTGGACTCTGCCAGGGTCGGGAAGGTGCAACTAGAAAGCTCACACTGGCTTTCTAAAAGCCCAGCTAGGCTCGTTAGCCTTCCTCTGTGGAGCTGCTGCCATGCACGTGGGAGCTACGGGCGGCATCTCCTTGTTTGTGCTGAGGGGAGAGCGGTGGGGGTGACCGCTTCTCGCCACGGTTCAGGTGCGTCAGGCCGACGGCTCAGAGCCTTAGCTCAGGTTTCACGTGTCTGCCCCTTCAAGCTTCGGCTCCAGCATCTCCTCCACTAACCACGGGAACTCCACCTTCCTGCCATCGGCCTAAGATAACCGGGGTCAGGAACAAGCGCTCCGATTCTCTCAGCTGCTCCCTTGCCAGCCCGTGCTGTGCCCGGCTGGATGGTGTGAGCGCGGAGGCGCAGCTTACCTGCCCCTCGGAGAAATGGGGAGGGGAGGGGGCCCGGTTTGCTACCGAGGCACAAATAAAAGCAAACACGGACCCCCGCTGTTTGTGCAACAGGGGCCTCGCCTTGTGCAGCCGCCGGCAGGCGGGAGCTGCTCATACCCAGTTTACTGGGCGCTGCAGCATGTGCTCATTTCAGCCTTGGGTTTACACAGGGCCGCTAGAAAACTCTGCAGCCACTGCGGTGTCTTGTGGGACGGGGAGAGGGATCCCAAGGCAATGTGTGTCTCAGCCTGAAACGAGACCCCCAAAATCCCCTGGGATGACGATGATATTACTGACATGCAAGTACAGGACGGCCTTACGGATCCTCATGTGTCTGGTTTCAATTATTCTGTCTTGCCTGAGTAATAGCTAAAATAACTGACATGATGTAGCCATTCCGGTAATACCCCATGTCTCCCCTGGCTCAGATTGATACATGTGCATAGCATGGGCCACAAGGTGCCCTCTAGATTTGCTCCCACATATTTCCCCCCTCCCGCATGATTTTCCCAATGGTTTGGGATGAGCCGAGCCTTTTGTATGGACACTAAAACGTCTGACCACTCCACCCCATTGTCCCACAACTCCCAGCCTCTGCAGCGGCGAACAATCCCCCAAGGAACTTGGCGCACTGCTGGAGACTGATTTCTAACCTTCACATTGGAGAGAACTGCTGTGCAGTGGCTTGTGGCATGTAGGTATTACTCAGGGTACCTGTGACTCTGCAGGGTATGGGAATCTTGACTCTCTTCCACTTCTCCTCCTCTCCCCCCTCCCCTTTTCTTACCACAAAACGAATCTCCATGTGCATTTTTGGAGTTCTGTCTGGACAACTTCGGCATAAAACACAAATGCACAGGTTCCTTGGCAACTAAGGTAAGTGGTGGTCATGGTGATGGGGCCTTGGACCTGTTAGGATTTTAAGTTAACACAGCAAATTAGCAACTGAGCCAGGAAGATGCTCCATTTCTGAGGATGATAATGGCTTATTATCTGATCTCATCAACGGATGTTGCTATGTATCTGTTTCAGTTAAAATGCCTGTTTGTATAAAGAAGACATGATATGTGTATACATTTACATTTTGTATGCATAGGGGTATTTGCTACTAGAGTAGGCCTTTAATGAACAAATCTGGGGCTGTTATATTATGGCCATAGGGATAATTGCAGTGATAAATTCACACACATATATTTATGGCACCACTGTCTCTCATCATTATATAGCCTGGTGGAGAATGTGGGTAGGGACTGCCTATAATGCTGGTCAGTATTGTTTCCTTGTGCTCCTCCTGGCTGTCTGTATCCAGTTGTCTCTTGTTTTACACTCTTTAGGGGCAGGGACTGTCTTTTGTTCTATGCTGTACAGTGCCTAGCGCAGAGGTGGGCAAACTATGGCCTGCGGGACCATCCTGCCCGGCCCCTGAGCTCCTGGCTGGGGAGGCTTGCCCCCTCTCCCCTGTAGTTACGCTGCTGCACCGGCAGCGGGGCTGCGAGCTCCTGCTGCTTTGAGCGGCATGGTAAGGGGGCGGCGGCAGCACATGGGGCGGTGGTGGTGGGGTTAGGTGGAGGCGGGGGGGGGCAGTCAGGGGACAGGGAGCGGTTGGATGGGACGGAGGTTCTGGGGCAGTCTGAGGTCAGGGAACAGGGGAGGTTGGATAGGGCGTGGGAGTCCTGGGTGGTCTGTTGGGGGGTGTGTGTGGATAGGGGCTGGGAGTCAGTCAGGGGACAAGGAGCAGGGAGGGTTGGATGGGTTGGGAGTTCTGAGGGGGCAGTCAGGGGGCAGAACGTGGGGGAGCAGATAGGGGGTGGGGCCAGACTGTTTGGGGGGCACAGCCTTCCCTACCTGGCCCTCCATACTGTTTCCCACCCCGATATGGCCCTCGGGCCATAAAGTTTGCCCACCCCTGGCCTAGCACAATGGGGTCCTGGTCCATGATTTGGAGTAAATAATAACAATACTATTCACCATCAGAGCACTCCAGGGGAAAATACTATCAGTCTGCATCATGGAGGGGAAGAGAAGCACCTGCAGGGGAGGGGAGGGAGGGTTAAAGAAAAGCAAGGAAAACACAGAGCCCCAGGAAGAGGGATAAATGGGAAGGTGGGAGTGAGCTAAACCTAGACTTTATTAACCATGTTAGTACTTCTTTGTAGGTGTCTCAGCAGGAGTCAGTGGTGCAAGTAGATTTTAATTCTTGTTGGTATGGTACCAACCCGTGCCCCTGCCCACCCGTCACAAAAAATGTTCCCTGACTAGAGCCCTGTGTGGATGCAAATATATACCTGTGGATGCGGGTATCCATGGATAGAAATTGGTATCTGCTGAACTGCAGGGCTCTCCTGGGAACTGCAGCAGCAAAAGAAGTAGAACATGGGGCTGCCACTCCCAAGAGCCATTGCCTCACGCCTGCAGCTCTGGCCCGGCTGTACCGCCGCCAGCCTCACACCCAGCCCTGTCCTCCAGCAGGGCTGTACAGACCCCAGACAGGGGACACAGATACGTGGAAAGGCTGGGGGCAGGGCTGGGGGCAGTACAACCACACCAGAGGTGCTGCTGGTGCAGGGTGCTAGTTCCTGGGAGTGGCAACACCACAATACTGATTTCTATCCGCGGATATCCGCATCCATGGGTATAAATTTGTATCTGTGCATGGCTCTACAATTCATTCTTGAACATGTCTTTCTGGTACAGTATACCGGCAATAAACATCTTAGTAGTACGGCGTACCTGAGCGTACCGGCTTACTTGCACCGCTGGCAGGAGCGTTGGAACTAGGGGTGCTGGGGGTGCAAAAACCAGTTGAAAATGAGCTATTGGTGGGAATAGCCAAGGTTAAATGTAAGCAGCTCTGTCGAGGACTATTTCTAGCCTAGGCTTAGAATCTTGGGGGAGAAAGTCAAAACTATAGACAAGTTGGCATTTGATGGTGACTTGATTTCTTATCTCTGTGCATGAGCTGACTTGCAGAGTATTGCAGCTTTTTCTGTATCTTTCACAGGACTCTCTTTCATTTGCATTATGCCTCTGAATGCCAAGCCAAATGCAGCCTGGGGCAGATACAGGGGTCTACCTGTTTTAATGAAACAATACTTCCCTCCCCCACACCTGAGCAAATATTTTTTCAGATAACATTATATTGTCTTGGGGATCAGATTCTGCTTGCCATAATCAGGCAAGAGAGCCAACAGACCTCACTGGGCCTGCCTTGTCCCCATTTCCCATAATCAATGGTCAGAGATGTTTGCAGGAACATTATATACTGAACAAACGGACACCTCTGAGCTGTGATTGCACTTGCCAGATATTTCAGACAATTTTTTCAAAAGTATTAATGACTTTGGGAGCTTCAATTTTTGGGTGCCCACATGAGAGACCTTAAACAAGCCTGGCCTTGAGAAAGTGCGGAGAGAGCCCACCCTCTGTAAATCAGTCCCGTACAACATGTGTCAAATTGGGCATCTTAAAACCGAGGCACTCAAAATCACTAGTCACTCTTGAAAACCTTGGCTGTCATATAGAGTTTTGAAAGAATTCCTCAGTTCCTCTGATTACTACTCTACCTGCATAATGAAGATACAAACAGACATTTTCTTAGAATATATATTACTACTTAATACCAACCCTGCTCTGGAATCTTCTGACAGAATGTCAGATGTGAAGGGCTATTCTTCTGAGGCATGTTAAAGGGCAGATTAATTTAATCTCTAGGAAGAAGTAGTCAGAGCCCTTTCCCCAGCTAATTTCCTGCCCTACATGCTGGTGTAACTTCCATTAGCTGTTTATTAAAAGGACCCTACACCCATTAAACAGCAGAAGTTTTTAACTAGACTCCCTGACTAGGAATTATGTTGGTTATAAAGATTAATTAGATGGAATGTTGGGAAGGAAGGCCAGGAAAAAGATCATTCAGGTAGCCAAATTAATCTCTAGTGTTCCCATTGAGTTACATCAGATATATAGTAGAACCTCAGAGTTAAAAACACCAGAGTTACTGACTGACCAGTAAACCACACACCTCAGTTGGAACCAGAAGTATACAATCAGGCAGCAGCAGAGACAAAAAAACAAAAACTAAAAAAAACAAACGCCAAATACAGTACAGTACTGTGTTAAACGTAAACTACTAAAAATAAAAAAAGGGGAAAGCAGAATTTTTTTTCTGCATAGTAAAGTTTCAAAGCTGTATTAAGTCAATGTTCAGTTGTAAACTTTTGAAAGAACAATCATAACGTTTCGGTCAGAGTTACGAACGTTTCAGAATTATGAAAACCCTCCATTCCTGAGGTGTCCGTAATGCTGAGGTTCTACTGTGCATGTTGGTCAGAATTGCCAGGAGAAAAAGATTCCATACTCTGATGCCTGTCGGCTACAACCATCAAAATCTATGTATGTATAAACAAGTAGGAAGATGTATTTAAAAGGTTTATGCCTCTGTGAGTATTATATATGTAATGATGCTGTATTAATTTAATACACAATATAATACTTTTTAAAAGTGGGCAGACTGCAGGCAGGTGCCTAGTTCTGATTTTTGAGTGTATTTAAGGTAGAAAAAAAAAAGGATCTTACTGTTCTCATTATGGTTTTACCTTGGCTTACACCCATGTAAATGAGGAAAATTGGGCCTGAGGTGTCTGATTCTGTAGGAGGATGAAGCACCCAGACAATGTGTTTGACACTGTAGCAGTGTTTTATATTTGGAAAGGATTTCTAATATTCCCGGGAGGGGGAAGGGATAAGGGGAAACCACCTGCAACTCCTGAGGGCAGCTCTCGTTGGCTGCCTGCTTATACCTAGCAGGTGTTGAAGGAGTTAAAGTTTTTATTTTTATTTTTTACAGTGGCTTTAGGAATATTACATATAAGAAGAGCACATTGATCAGGATTTAAAATACACTGAAAATGACTTCTAATTCTTAGACAGACAGTGGCTCTGTGCAAGAGCAATACATTGAGATACCTTAACCATCAATGTCCTAAGTAGGGGCCCAGTCCTGCTTCCTTGACACCCAGCCCAAGTGCAATAAGGAATATTTAAATACATTTATTTAATAATGTGGAGAGAATGACTATTTTAAATCTACGATTCACACTGCATACATGGGGGCTGATTCTACAGACTTTTGCATGTGAGTAGCTTCACCTGTCTGAGTTGACTTCAGTAGAACGACTCACTTAAGCAAAGTTACTTGTGCTTAAGTCTCTGCAGTATTGGGTTGTTAGCGTGATCGGATGCATTGTTTTCAGTAGAACTTCCACATGTGGTCATGCAATCCCTCGTTTTTACTACCTACACCTGGGCCAGGAAGTAGTTTGAAGCCATTCTCTTTGGGGTAGAATGTTAAAGCTGTGTGCCCTTATGAAATACGTGACATTTTACCTGGACTTTTAAATGTAACTTTCTTTTTTGTTGCTTCAACTCAGCATTACAATTGGGGAGAAGAGAGTAACACAGGAAACTGCTGGGGTAAGTGTTTGTTTTAACTTTTGTAAATAAACCATTCTAAAAACTAGTCCGCTCCGGCTAGTACCTGAACAAAGCTTTCTACAAGGCTGCATGTCTCTGCCTTGCTGTTCCTTCGTACCACCTGGGTGTAGATGCCTGGGCTGGTGAAGAATTGTTTATGTAGCTTACCGCGAGAGGAGAAGTAGTAGTAATGGGATGAAAAGAAACTTTGTCTGAATATAAGGAAAGGCCATCTGACAGTGAGCTCTGTCATGCTCTGAAAGAATCTCCCAGGGAAAGGGAGGAATGCTATCACTTGGGACACTTTAAGAGGGACTGGGCAAAGCACTAGTAAATATACTGTGGGGAAAAGTCATGCTCTCATTAGGGCCAAATCTAGCTTCCATTGAATACAGAAGAAAGATTCTCAATGATTCCGAAGGATATTGGGTCAGGCACTTACACAGCATTAACTTCCATCTCCAATTTTAAGACAAAAATATCACAGTTATTTTGGGAACCTGGGATTTTGATTAGACAAAATCATAGCGAGTTCAGAAATGGAAGGTACATTATCCTTTCTTAGCTGCATTCCATCTGGTGTATTGGCAGCTTTGTGCTAGCATTTTTTTGAGACATTCAGATAGATGAATATGCACCAAGCTCTGGCATAGGAGTATATATGATAAGCTGTTTTGTCTCAATGTCAGTGTATTATGGGATGTGCCGGTCTTATTGTAGAACTAAATCATTTCAGAGGCACGAGAAAGAGCAGAACATATGGAACCCATTCATTGATGGGAGCTATGAAAAGTACTATTCGGCTATGAAACCTATGACTAGATATTGCCTTGAGGAGGAATGGATTCTGACCAGACAACTATTATTCCTAAAGACCTACAAGGGAATCATTATCACTGAGGGATCGTTCCCATAATGAACGAGTAACTAAGATAAGTTTGGAATGACGAATACTGCTACAAATGAATAAATTTGCTAACACGTGCAGTGGCCATCTAGCCACAACTATGCTAATGGGAGTGTGGGAGGCACAAGTTTGATAACCATTCCTCCAGCAAGAGGGCAGCCCAGCTGGTCCATGGCATTTTCTCTTGTAGGGGACACAGGACGATTCGTGGAAGCACTGGGGTCCAATTGACAACACGATTGTGAAACTGACAAATGGGCTGGCTCATTAAAAGGGATGGCTTGGTGGGAGCATGCGGGCAGATAGTAAGGAGATCTCCCACCCACACTCATTATTAAGGCCATTTGGGGAGATGCAGGAAATAGCAGGTGGGCATGGTGCCCTGTTGTGCATGCCTGTGTAATCTCACATGTTTGCATCCTTAGTATGTGGATGTACTCATTCAATTATCATGTCTATTATGCTGGCATTGGTCTGAATGTCTTTCTTCCTTTGTAGCGTGATCAGAACTTTTAGGCCAGTGACTGATGGGGAGGTGATCCTGAAGTGTGGATCCAAAGCATTGCTGCTGGCTCTGCCAGGGGTCTCTTCTGCCTGTCAGAGTTGGGGGGTGGGGAGATACCCATTAAACATCACTTTGGATCGATGTAGGCAGAAAGTGAGGAATTCTCCATCTCTGGGTGCGAATGGGCAGCATTTGTGGTGTTGATGCCATGGTTATGCAACAACCCTTCATTCGGGTTTGCACACACTCCATTGTACTGCAATAGGCTCCAAAGCTTTCCTCTCTCAAATCCTGACCGAAAACATGTGTTCTGTGGAGCTCCTCACTGTAAGCTCAGCCACTGAAGTGCTATAATTCATTATATTCAATAAAAAACCCAATCGACACCAACCCCCCCACCTCTTCTGCACTGATAAGTGTGTGCATAGAATCATAGAATCAGAATATCAGGGTTGGAAGGGACCTCAGGAGGTCATCTAGTCCAACCCCCTGCTCAAAGTAGGACCAATCCCCAACTAAATCATCCCAGCCAGGGCTTCGTCAAGCCTGACCCTAAAAATCTCTAAGGAAGGAGATTCCACCACCTCCCTATGGGTATGTCTATGCTATGAAAATAGGTCGATTTTATAGAAGTTGATTTTTAGAAATCGATTTTATACAGGTGATTGCGTATGTCCACACTAAGCGCATTAAGTCGTCAGAGTGTGTCCGTGGCTAGCATGGACTTACGGAGTGGTGCACTGTGGGTAGCTATCCCACAGTTCCCGCAGTCTCTGCCGCCCATTGGAATTCTGGGTTAAGCTCCCAATGCCTGATGGGGCAAAAACATTGTCACGAGTGGTTTTGGGTACATGTCGTCAGTCTCCCCTCCCTGCGTGAAAGCAACAGCAGACAATTGTTTCATGCCTTTTTTCTGTGCAGATGCCATACCACGGCAAGCGTGCAGCCCGCTCACCGACACAGCCTGCTCACTGGCAGATCAGCTCACCGACACTGCCGCTGTTGTGTCCTGGATGCTGCTGGCAGCAGACGGTGCAGTAGGACTGCTAACAGTCATCGTACACTGCTTCCGCTGCAACTCTGCTCTGCTGCTCTTGCCTCGACAGTGAATTTCTCCATGTTGTCTGTCACGGGCTCCCAGGTACGTGTGTTCTTCCTCGGGAAATGTGCATGGTGCTAACCGTCGTCCTCTACCGCTTTCACTGCAGTTCTGCTCTCCTGGTGCCATGAATCCATCTCGCAGGTCCTCTCATCATTCTGTATAAATATCTATTCTTGTGGCATCCATTGTAATCCACCAATTCCTCTGCAACTCTGCTTTCCTGCTCTCCTTCAGACGCCATACCACGGCAAGCATGGAGCCCACTCAGCTCATCGCTGCAGTTGTGAGCATTGTAAACACCTTGCGCATTATCCTGCAGTATGTGCAGAACCTGCAAAAGCAGGCGAGGAGGCGACGACAGTGCAATCATGATAGTGATGAGGACATGGATACAGACTTCTCTCAAAGCATGGGCCCTGGCAATTTGGACATCATGGTGGTAATGGGGCAGATTCATGCCATGGAACGCCGATTCTGGGCCCAGGAAACAAGCACAGACTATTGGGACCGCATAGTGTTGCTGATCTGGGATGATTCCCAGTGGCTGCGAAACTTTTGCATGCATAAGGGCACTTTCATGGAACTTTGTGACTTCTTTTCCCCTGCCCTGAAGTGCAAGAATACCAAGATGAGAGCAGCCCTCACAGTTCACAAGCAAGTGGTGATAGCCCTCTGGAAGCTTGCAATGCCAGATAGCTACCAGTCAGTCAGGAATCAATTTGGAGTGGGTAAATCTACTGTGGGTGCTGCTGTGATCCAAGTAGCCAGTGCAATCACTGAGCTGCTGCTATCACGGGTAGTGACTCTGGGAAATGTGCAGGTCATAGTGGATGGCTTTGCTGCAATGGAGTTCCCTAACTGTGGTGGGGCAATAGACGGCATGCATATCCCTATCTTGGGACTGGACCACCTTGGCAGTCAGTACGTAAACTGCAAGGGATACTTTTAAATAGTGCTGCAAGCACTGGTGGATCACAAGGGATGTTTCACTGACATCAACGTGGGATGGACGGGAAAGGTGCAGGACATTCGCATCTTCAGGAACTCTGGTCTGTTTGAACAGCTGCAGGAAGGAACTTACTTCCCAGACCAGAAAATTACCATTGGGGATGTTGAAATGCCTATAGTTATCCTTGGGGACCCAGCCTACCTCTTAATGCCATGGCTCATGAAGCCATACACAGGCATCTTGGACAGTAGTAAGGAACAGTTCAACTATAGGCTGAGCAAGTGCAGAATGGTGGTAGAATGCGCATTTGGACGTTTAAAAGGTCGCTGGCGCAGTTTACTGACTAGGTTAGACTTCAGCGAAACCAATATTCCCATTGTCATTGCTCCTTGCTGTGTGCTCCACAATATCTGTGAGACTAAGGGAGAGATGTTTATGATGGGGTGGGAGGTTGAGACAAATCGACTGGCAGCTGATTACGCACAGCAAGATACCAGGGCGATTAGAAGAGCACAGCTGGGAGCCCTGTGCATCAGAGAAGCTTTGAAAACCAATTTCATGACTGGTCAGGCTACAGTGTGACAGTTGTCTTTGTTTCTCCTTGATGAAAACCCGCCCCCTTGGTTCACTCTACTTCCCTGTAAGCCAGTCGACCTCCCCTCTTCAACCACCGGTTTCAGAGGCAATAAAGTCATTATTGTTTCCAAATCATGCATTCTTTATTAATTCATCACACAAATAGGGGGAAAACTTGCAAGGTAGCCTGGGAGGGGTGGATGAGGAGGGAAGCACTGGATGGGGTGGTGGATAAGGGGAGGAGGGAAGGACAAGGCCACACTACAGTTCAAAACTTATTGAATGCCAGCCTTCTGTTGCTTCAACAATCCTCTGGGGTGGAGTGGCTGGGTGCCCGTAGCCTACCCTCCTCCCCGCATTCTTGGGCATCTGGGTGAGGAGGATATGGAACTTGGGGATGAGGGCAGGCGGTTATACAGGGGCTGAAGCGGCGGTCTGTGCTCCTGCTGCCTTTCCTACAGCTCCACCAGATGCTTGAACATGTCCGTTTGCTCCCTCATTAGCCTCAGCATTGCATCCTGCCTACTCTCAGTGTGCTGCTCCCTCCTTTCATCGTGTTCATTTAATGCTTTCCTGGACTCTGCCATTGTTTGCCTCCACGTATTCTGCTGAGCTCTTTCAGTGTGGGAGGACTGCATGATTTCTGAGAACATCTCGTCGCGAGTGCGTTTTTTTTTTTGTGCCTTCTAATCTGTGCTAGCCTCTGGGACGGAGATGATAGGGGGAGCGTAGAAACATTTGCAGCTGCGGGAGGAAAAAAGGGAGAGTAGTATTTAAAATGATACATTTTAGAGAACAAAGGGAAGACTATTTCACACTGAATCAAGCAATTCACATTACATAGCATATATGCTTTTGCTACAAGGTCGCATTTTGCCTTTTATATTGAGTGTCTGCTGGTTTGGTGTGAGACATCACACACGCTTGGCTGGGCAACAGAATTCAGCTTGCAGGTAGCCATGGTAAGGCAAAGGGTTTCGGCTTCTTCAACCTTCATAACATGTGGGAATGGTTTCAAACAGCAGCGCCCTCCTTTCCCATACCAAGCAAAGCCCGTTGGGTTGGCCATTTAAAAGGAGGGGCTGCAGTTTTAGTTCCCTCAGCCTCTCCTCATAAATCATGTGCTCCAGCCCACTAATCATTTTTGTTGCCCTCTGCTGGACTCTTTCCAATTTTTCCACAACCTTCTTGTAGTGTGGGGCCCAAAACTGAACACATACTCCAGATGATGCCTCACCAATGTCGAATAGAGGGAAATGATCACGTCCCTCGATCTGCTGGCAATGTCCTACTTATACAACCCAAAATGCCATTAAGCCTTCTTGGCAACAAGGGCACACTGTTGACTCATATCCAACTTCTCGTCCACTGTAACCCCTAGGTCCTTTTCTGCAGAACTGCTGCCTAGCCATTTGGTCTCTAGTCTGTAGCAGTGCATGGGATTCTTCTATCCTAAGTGCAGGACTCTGCACTTGTCCATGTTGAACCTCATCAGATTTCTTTTGGCCCAACCCTCCAATTTATCTAGGTCCCTCTGTATCCTATCCCTACCCTCCAAAGTATCTACCACTCCTCCCAGTTTAGTGTCATCTGCAAACTTGCTGAGGGTGCAGTCCACACCATCCTCCAGATCTTTAATGAAGATATTGAACAAAAAGTGCTATTCATTTTTTCTATTGCTTGTCTCTCTTGAGACCCTCCTTATGACAGGATCTATGTATTTGTGCATTTAGCTGCTACCCTGATGGGCAAAAACAAATTCAGCAGAGAGACAGATGTTTCTGTGTCTATTATGTTTCAGTACAACACTAAGCATACATTGCAGGTGCATAACAAGTGACTAATGCACATTATCTCTGAATTAGTCGGGTTTCCCTGCAGAATTATGAATACCAAAAAAGAGGGAGTTGTCAGGATAGGTGAACAAAGAACCCTTTTTTGTACAGCTGTCAGAACTTCCTTCCTTCCTTCCCCCAGGTGCTAGTGTGTCTTCATGTACATGTACAGACCTGCAGGTGGCTATCTTACGATCCATTTCCTGGACACTACTGTGCTAATAAGCGATAGTCACATAAATACCATCCTATACCGGAAACCTACTGACCGCTACACTTACCTGCATGCCTCCAGCTTCCATCCAGGACACACCACACGATCCATTGTCTACAGCCAAGCTCTAAGATATAACCGCATTTGCTCCAATCCCTCAGATAGAGACAAGCACCTACAAGATCTCTATCAAGCATTCTTAAAACTACAATACCCACCTGCTGAAGTGAAAAACAGATTGACAGAGCCAGACGAGTACCCAGAAGTCACCTCCTACAAGACAGGCTCAACAAAGAAAATAACAGAACACCACTAGCTATCACCTTCAGCCCCCAACTAAAACCTCTCCAGCGCATCATCAGAGATCTACAACCTATCCTGAAAGATGATCCTTTACTCTCACAGATCTTGGGAGAAGACCTGTCCTTGCTTACAGTCAACCCCCCAACCTAAAGCAAATACTCACCAGCAACCACACATCAATGAACAAAAACACTGACCCAGGAACCTATCCTTGTAACAAAGCCCGATGCCAACTCTGTCCAAATATCTATTCAAGTGACATCATCATAGGACTAATCACATCAGCCATACCATCAGGGGCTCGTTCACCTGCACATCTACCAATGTGATATATGCCATCATGTGCCATCAATACCCCTCTGCCAGGCACATTGGCCAAACCGGACAGTCTCTACGCAAAAGAATTAATGGACACAAATCTGACATCAGGAATCATAATACTCAAAAACCAGTGGGAGAACACTTTAACCTGTCTGGCCATTCAATGACAGACCTGCGGGTGGCTATCTTGCAACAGAAAAACTTCAAAAACAGACTCCAACGAGAGACTGCTGAGCTAGAATTGATATGCAAACTAGATACAATCAACTCAGGATTGAATAAGGACTGGGAATGGCTGAGCTATTACAAACATTGAATCTATCTCCCCTTGTAAGTATTCTCACACTTCTTATCAAACTGTCTGTACTGGGCTATCTTGATTATCACTTCAAAAGTTTTTTTCTCTTACTTAATTGGCCTCTCAGAGTTGTTAAGACAACTCCCACCTGTTCATGCTCTCTGTATGTGTGTATATATATCTCCTCAATATATATTCCACTCTATATGCATCCGAAGAAGTGGGCTGTAGTCCACGAAAGCTTATGCTCTAATAAATTTGTTAGTCTCTAAGGTGCCACAAGTACTCCTTTTCTTTTCATTTACAGTGTGCAGCGTAGTAAAGTTAGGGCCTTCATACAGTAACCATTTCAAGTGAATAATGAGCCTGTGTTATTCATACAGGCCTCTGATAATAGTTGTTAGATGAGTTTTTAACTATAGGCCTGATCCTGAAAAGCGCTGAGCACCATTTGCTCCATTGCAAGCAATGGGAGTGGTGGGTCCTAAGCACCTCACAGCTGAGCTGTAAGGAACATTTATTTATCTAGATGTAAATCCTGATCAGGAATCTAAACAAGAAAGGATTTAAGATTCACCTAACAATACTGTGTTTATTTTTATATATTTTTTATTTAACAGCAGAAGTATACAGATAGAAATAAATTAAAGCAGGAGTCATGAATCTTAGTATGAGACACATAACATTAATAATAATCAAGGCCAAAAAAAGTGTATATTATAACCTGAACCCAGAGTTATTCTTGGGTGTTATTTTAAGAAAATAAGCTAATAATCTGTCATAAGCCCTGCTTTGGCTGCAATTCAAATCAATCACAAAACTCCCATTGATCTGAATGGGAGCTTGATTCAGCTCCTTTCTAATACCAGCTATTGGCGGGTGTGTTATGTACAGAAGTTCTAATGACTACTTAAAACCTTATGTAATTGAAAATCAACAAATGTTAGCAGAGAAAGAGAGAATATGTACACTTTTATTAGTTTCATTTGGCAATTGGATTTGATCTTGGTCACTATCTGCACCCACTGCAGAAAAGGACGGTACAGAGTTAATTAAAATAAGGCAAATTTGCCTACATCTGTGTTTTAATTTAAACTAATTCTCATTGACAACAAAATGTATTTGTCATTTTGTCATTTTCAAGAGCCATTTTTATACACTCATTAACAAATAATCATATGTCATTTCAAAGACAGGTAAAGATCAGGTGTTTACTAGTTAGGGTTCATGTTAATTCTTCAAGCCCTGGTGCTTTGAGGTGCTGAGTACCCTCTAATCTCATTCAATGAGTGGAGAGTTCTTGTTGTTTTGCAGGACCTTTTGAGCCCAATCCTCCTTCCTTTGAAATCCCTGTCAAAACTCCTATTCTCATCACTGGTGCAGGACCTATTCATTCACGTACCTCCTTTCTGTTGTTGCTGAAGACTGGTACTAAACAAGATTAAGCACAAGTACATGGATCTGATGAAAAGCATTTTAAGGACACAATGATGTGATCAAACAGAAAACAGGAGAAGTGATACTTAAAATATATTCTGAGTTGCAAATATACACTTCCTACTATTTAAAACTCCTCACTCAAAGCAGTCATTTTAGGGAAGGCTTTAAAAAGTTAACGGATCCTGCTTAAGAGGGACAGAATAATATCTTCCTCTGAAATTAGTACACTAAAGGAAAAGGTTATGTTAAGATTACACTGGTCTACAATTTTTGAGAAGTCATCTGCTTCAGAGATAAAATGTGCTATTTATTATGTATTTTGATGTGCTGAATTCAAATATGACAATTAAAACAACTGATTGGCTACTGTTTCTAAGATATTTAAGTTTTTACATTTTATATCTATGTATATTGTGTAGATAGTAGAGTTTTAATCATAAATTGTAAACCTAGGTCTTTTCATGTGTTTATGGTTGCTTTACATGATAATATTTCACCTGTCCTGTTTATGTAACACTTTAAAAATCAGCAAAAGGGTTATATAAATAAAATTTATTATGAAACAAAAGGCAAAAAACTGTTCTGTACATAGTTTAGTCCTATTCAGTGTCTACTCGACGTTTCTTGGCTTGTCTCTTGTATTCATTAAATGGAGCATCTCTTGTCACTGTCCAGCAATAGTCTGCAAGCATTGATGGGCTCCATTTGCCCAGATAGAGTTTCTCCATTGTTGCAATATCCTGGTGAAATCGCTCACCGTGCTCGTCGCTCACTGCTCCGCAGTTCGGTGGAAAAAAATCTAGATGAGAGTGCAAAAAATGTCTCTTTAGTGACATGTTGCAACCAAGGCTTTTGTGTGCCTTGAGGAGGTTTTCCACCAACAACCTGTATTGTCTGCTTTGTTGTTTCCGAGAAAATTTATTGCCACTAACTGGAAGGCTTTCCATGCCGTCTTTTCCTTGCCACGCAGTGCATGGTCAAATGCATCATCTCGAAGAAGTTCACGAATCTGAGGACCAACGAAGACATCTTCCTTTATCTTAGCTTCACTTAATGTTGGAAATTTTCCACGGAGGTACTTGAAAGCTGCTTGTGTTTTGTCAATGGCCTTGACAAAGTTCTTCATCAGACCCAGCTTGATGTGTGAGGGTGGTAACAAAATCTTCCTTGATTCAACAAGTGGTGGATGCTGAACACTTTTCCTCCCAGGCTCCAATGACTGTCGGAGTGGCAAATCTTTCCTGATGTAGTGGGAATCTCTTGCACGACTATCCCATTCGCAGAGAAAACAGCAGTACTTTGTGTATCCAGTCTGCAGACCAAGCAAGAGGGCAACAGCCTTCAAATCACCACAAAGCTGCCACTGATGTTGGTCATAGTTGACTATGTTGGTCATAGTTTATGCACCTCAAAAGTTGTTTCATGTTGTCATAGGTTTCCTTCATATGGACTGCATGACCAACTGGAATTGATGGCAAAACATTGCCATTATGCAGTAAAACAACTTTAAGACTCGTCTTGGATGAATCAATGAACAGTCTCCACTCATCTGGATCGTAAATGATGTTGAGGGCTGCCATCACACCATCGATGTTGTTGCATGCTACAAGATCATCTTCCATGAAGAAGAATGGGACAAGATCCTTTTGACGGTCACGGAATATGGAAACCCTAACATCACCTGCCAGGAGATTCCACTGCTGTAGCCTGGAGCCCAACAGTTCTGCCTTACTCTTGGGTAGTTCCAAATCCCTGACAAGGTCATTCAGTTCACCTTGTGTTATAAGGTGTGGTTCAGAGGAGGAGGATGGGAGAAAATGTGGGTCCTGTGACACTGATGGTTCAGGACCAGAAGTTTCATCCTCTTCCTCTTCCTCATCTGACCCAAGTGAGAATGATTCTGGTGCATCAGGAACCGGCAGTCCTTCTCCGTGGGGTACTGGGCGTATAGCTGATGGAATGTTTGGATAATGCACAGTCCACTTTTTCTTCTTTGACACACCTTTCCCAACTGGAGGCACCATGCAAAAGTAACAATTGCTGGTATGATCTGTTGGCTCTCTCCAAATCATTGGCACTGCAAAAGGCATAGATTTCCTTTTCCTGTTCAACCACTGGCGAAGATTTGTTGCATAAGTGTTGCAGCATATGTGTGGGGCCCACCTCTTGTCCTGCTCTCCAATTTTGCAGCCAAAATAAAGGTGATAGGCTTTCTTAACCATAGTGGTTATACTGTGCTTTTGTGATGCAAAAGTCACTTCACCACAAACATAGCAGAAGTTATCTGCACTGTTCACATAAGTACGAGGCATCTCTGCTCACTTTGGCTAAACAGAAATGTGTCCCTTTGCAAAATCAAACACTGACAAATAAGAGAGCACGACACTGTATGATTTCTAGAGCTGATATAGGGCAATTTGTTCAGCAGAGTGATGTAAGCTTCATTATGATTGCATCATCCATGACTTCTAGGAATAACATGATGCAATTCATATCATGTATGACGCAATACCAGCTTCAGATTGCATCATTCATTGTTTTGCCTAAAATGCAAGTACTGTCCAAACCCAGTCATAGATTTATTCATAGATCCAGTCAAAGATGTATTTTAGTCATTTCTGGCTTAAATTGAGATCCCTTCCCTTTATAACTCACTTATCCTCCTCCATTCCCAAGTCAAGGGTTGTATATACTGACCCAAGAGCATATCTTGAAAACTAGAGCCAATCAACAATTTTAAGCATCATTTTCATTCTCAGTGACCCAGAATTAGTAAAGTTTGACTACATTTATTTCAGAAGCATTTTGGCTGTAGAGCAGTGTTATATGTGTGCAATTTACAAAACTAATAAACAGTCTTGGGGACAGATTTTATAAAATGCCTTTCAGAGCCATTTAATTAATCATGTATTCAGCATTTGATCCTGCATCATTGGATGCAATCGAGGTTTTGCCATTGACTTCAGTGGTAGCAGGTTTGTGCCTTATATAAGAGATTAACAATCTGTTACATGCCTCTGAAAAGTTTAATTTAGACCTGGATCGGCCTCAAATTAGGTCTCATCCTGTTCACACTGACGACAAAGAGCCTATTGATTTTGATGGAAAAAGGACTGGGCCCATTGCCATTCGCATGGAACGTTACCCAAACTAAAAGTTCTCTACTTAGTTTCTAGTGCCTCTAATGGTTGTTGTTCCTGTCACTTGACTCTCATTTGAGTTTCAGTGGGTTGGAGGTCCAGCTCATTATCCAGTTTCATAGCCTTGAATGGAAAATGTGTTCTAATACTTTAAGTCTTTATGGTGGGATTTTAAAGAACACTCAATGCTGGCCTGACTCTGCTTCCATTGCAGTCAAATGGAGCCCTACCATTCTGTGGGAATAGCGTTAGGCTAACATTGAATGAGTGCTTTTGAAAATCCCACCCAATATCTACATCTCATCCTTGATTTTTGTCATAGAAGAATTTTGGAACAGGATCTTTCTATGTTTTCAGGATAACCAGAATTGGAGTGAGCATCTTTCACTCCTTACTACTCGAACACTACGTGTCCGTATGCTGTTTTTCTGGCATACATATATGTGTAAGGTACCAGTAAGTCAGAATAGGATGTTTGGAATGGTTCCTTTCACATAAAGAAATGGGGTGTGTGATTGTACAATTTAAATCTATATTTATGCTGCTTTTACAATATGTACATATACCTAGAATATCAGGGTTGGAAGGGACCTAAGGAGGTCATCTAGTCCAACCTGCTGCTCAAAGCAGGCCTGATACCCAGACAGATTTTTACCCCAGTTCCCTAAATGGCCCCCTCAAGGATTGAACTCACAACCCTGGGTTTAGCAGGCCAATGCTCAAACCACTGAGCTATCCCTCCCCCCCTGTTTTATTTGGCCAGAGAGAATTTAGAGTCTAGGATATTTTGACACTTTTTGACTTATTCTGTACATAACAGGCCAGGTTGTAGTTAAAATATTCCTCTTGAATTACAATGTGGAAGTAGACCGACAACAATCACAATGTTTTAATTGATTGCATTTTAGAATAGCTTATATTTTACTTTAGGATTAGGTGTCTTTTCCAAGAAACTTTTTTTAGCCAAGTGGTTCAATCCATATAATACAGTATTTACATTTTAAATGCTGTTCAAAATCTGATTACACATTTCACAACTATATCTGAAAGTGTACATCTTATAATACTTTTTATGTTGTCCCTGTTTATGAGTTAAATCCTGCAGTTTTTGGTCTGTCAGAGCCCCCATTGATTTCAGTGGGAGATTTTGACTGAATAATAGCTGTAAGATTCAGTCCTCTCTGTGAAGATTTTTAAGAGTTTCTAATGGAAACACACTTGTATGCCAATGAAATACAGATGTGTTTTTTTTTTCTGAAATTGAATGTTTAGGTGGATATTTTAGAATATGTTACAGAAAATCCTCTGAGATGCATTAATGATATGAAGTACAGCTGTGCGGGAACTGGACTCTTCATTATGGGGAGTCTCATCATTTTGAAATTTCTTCAATTACAGAATGAAAACAAACAAAAAAAAAATTAAAATTTTCCATGCACTGAAATTTTTGGGAAAAAAATCATTTCAGGTCAATTGAAATGTTTTGATCTGATTTTATTTTTTTTATTTTCTATTATTGATATTCTAAATAGGCTTGGCAGAATTCAATTTCTATTTTCTTTATAATAGTGGATAATATAGGTATTTATTTTTAAACATTTATTTATTTTTATTGATTTAAATTTTCACAGTTGGGGGAAACTATGGAAGGTCTGAAAATGGTGGGGGTCAGACAATAATTATTTAATGATAGTAGACGTTAAGATTTACTGAGTTAAAGGTTTATGGTAATTAAAACACACAATATCAACATCAGATGTCAAAATATTCAAAGTAAATATCCTTAAATCAAACTCTAAGTTCTCAAGCAGCATTTTTCTTACTTTCCCCATCTGTAAATTTTGATTATAATCAATGGAAATATTTGATATCATTTGTGTGTGTATGATGAAATTGATGTTTATCACACTTGCTGATAAAAACCTCATCCTTCCAAGCCTAATTATAAAATAAATCAATACATCAATAAAAATGAAAAGTAATTTTGAAATGGAAAATCAGAACAGTCCACTCTGAAAAGTGTGAAATCGAATGTTTCACCTTTATCAAAATGCTTTCAATTTTCATGTCAGAATGAATTTTCATTAATGGCAACGTGTTTTTGTGAACGATTTTACTTTTCACGAATTGGCATTTGCTGACAGAAACATGTTGCACTGGAAGATTTCCAACCAGCTTTAATATCAAGGTTTTTTTATCTTTCAAGCACGATGCCCACATTTTTGATCACGTGCACTTGTGGGTGTTCCCAAGCACAGTCTGTAAACCCCCCCACCATGTGTGAATACAGAGCTGGGTTATGTGTGAACACACAAGTGGGGATTTGCCTGCCTAAATATTGACATAAATCTCTTGAAAAATTTGGGCTTAAATTTACAAGAGAATTTCTTGAAGGTTAGCTGATAAACATGGACAGATTGTGTCTTAATCTCATTTCAGTTGCTCTATAGTTTTTAAAACCATTTTACATTAAGAACATACAAAATATCAGGGGTTAGAACCTGGCCTCGCTGAAGTCAATGGGAGATTTATTGTTGACTCCAGTTGGCCAAGACTTCACCCCAGTATTATACATTCAGAAGAGTAGGGACATAGACATTCTCCTCAAGCCCTATATCAAGCTATAAAAATACATTAAGTTTAGAACAGGGCAGTGGATTGGAAGTCAGGGTATAGTTCTATTCATACTTCCACCAGACACTAGTGTGGCTTTGGACAAATTACTTAGAGCTAAAATCTGCTCTCATTACACCAGTGCAAAGCTGGGATCATTATCCCCCTAACTTCATAGAATTATTTCAGCTTTACACTAGTGCAAAGCAGAGCAAAATTTGGTTCTATACCTCTCTGTGCCTCTATTTTCCTATCTGTAAAATAATTCTTCCCTTGGACAGAGGGGTGTGTGGGGTTTATTTCCTCTGCGTTTATAAAGTGCTTGGAGATTCTCTGATTTAAGACATGCTTTGTCCTGATCGAAAGCCTTTTAAAGTCAGTGGAAACACTTCCTTTGCCTTTAGTGGACTTTGAAACAGGCCTTCATTAAAGTGCAATGTATTAAGTCACTTGCTTCAGTAAAATAGTGCAAATGATGTGAAGTTTCTCAAAAGCTTCCAAGTAGCAGCCATCCGCCTTCTTTTTTTCTCTTTCAAGATGCAGCTTTTTTTTTCTTTTCGGTAAAGATGTGGCTTCTGACTGGGGCGTGAGATGTTAGATTTTAAGAGCTAAAAATCTATCTAAAAGGGAACCTCTAAAAGGCATAAATCTGTGTGTCACAACATATTTTTTCCTCAAGACAAGCTCAATCCTATTGTCCTCCTGCCTGCAAAAACAGAACTCTCCTTATGACATTTCCCCGAGACTTTAATGAGTTTAGTCTGTAGGATTTCCTTTTTTGGTGACATTATCAGAAGAAATTACCCTGTACCATTACCTATGGCCAATGAGGCCTGACAGGCCTCCTTTCTCTTTCCTCTCCCAGGCTGCATGCGATTCTCTGAGACAGGAAAGTATCGTCTAGACGTGACCCTTTGAAGTTTCCTTTACCTCCATCGACCAGCTCACTGAAATGTCAGTGCTGTACTTCCCAGTCCAAAACACTCAGAGCTTGTTGATGCTGCCGTGCTTATTATAACCATTTACTGTACTACTCTGCACTGGAGGAAACGCCAGGCTGGCTGTGGAATTTGCCTGGAATTCATTCCGCTCTAGCCCTGGGTGGCCCTGGGCCGGCCTGTGGTTTTAGGCTGAAGTGGGAGGGTGTGGGACTGCAAAATGAGAAGGCCCAAGATTGTATAGCTCTATAAATGATGTAGTAGAATTATTTCTCAGGAGATGCGAACCTTCAAAGCAGTTGAACGAAAGAAAAAGCATCTCCTGAAAGAACTGTCACTCAGACGGTAATAAAGTAACATCTGAGCAAAGTGCCAGATTTAGGCTTTTTGTGGTTATTTTTTCAGACTTCCTACCCACTTGACAGTGCTGGAATCTGGCTGTCAAAAGTCGGGTCCTCACTTTAATTTCAGTGTGACCTCCCACCTTGAAAACTATGCAGGATCAATCCTAACTCAGCACTGGGGTTCTAGTATATCTAGAATTCCCACTGAGGCTATTGAAATACATAAGCAAAACCAGCATTTTTAGAACAAAGCAAAACTCACTGCATTCCTATCACTCAAGTACATGATTATAAGCCAGAAAGTCATGGGTTCTAGTCCTGGCTTTGATATCTGTTTCTTCTGTGGCTTTGGGAAAGTTGCTTTGTCATGTACGGACTTAGATATGAGTGAATGAAATGATGTTGTGCTCTAGTCCTCGGTCTACTGAGTACCTGCTATTATGGGTAGCTAAGGCCGTTCTCCTACATCAAATAGCAGCAGCTAGTGAATTTTGGAGCTGATGGATGAGGATTCTAATCTCTCTCTGATGTATCTATTAATTTGGCCCTTGTGAAGGTATGGTTGCATTTCAACTCCTGTGTCTGAATTTCCCCCTCTTTAAGAAGGGAATGTAATATTTACCCCTTCACAGAGGTATTGTGAGGCTTAATCCATGTTTTTAAAAGGTTTGGAAGAAGAAGAAAAGCACTATATTATTAACTCATGAAATTTAAGACTCTTGTCCTTCTGTGAAAGGCTGCACGTGATTTCCATGTAAACGGTTAGCATCAAGCAAAATAACATTTTCCTGTTCTAGGAACATTTTCAGTTATGACACACTAAGAGTAGAAACGTGTGACAGCCACGTTGGTATACTGTCTGGGGAGGCTGGAGGGCTGAGTGCCAGCCCCAGTGGGGAGCTGCAAGTGTATTGACTCCTGCAAAGCCGGTAGCCTGGACAGGCAAGCCACTAACCTCTGTATAGCCTGAAAGGCAACGAGCCTAAATGTAAACTGTTTCCAAACACCCAGTAATTGGGTTGCACCAATTTGTTCTGCCCTCCAATCACACTTTACGAATGTCGAATCTAGTGAGTGAGGATTGAATTGGAAAACAGTTAAGTGAGCTTGACAGACTCTGCATATTCCGTGTTTGTATATATGACAGTTCAATCATTTATAAACTTTCCCACAAAATCAAACAACACCCTCTTTAGGGAGTGGTTTTCTAGCTATTATGAAAAACATGCTATGTGGCATCTAGGGTATACAGAACTGCAGCCAAATAACACTTTTGTTAGTGAGTTTTTTCCTTTCTCTAATTTTTCTTTTAAACATTTGCTCATCGCAAAGATTTCAGAGGGACATTACTTACAGGGTATTTTCTTTGTTTAGTTTTCTGCTGGCCTTATTTAGCACTGGGCTACAGCCAGAGCCATGCATTTT
The DNA here is from genome assembly GCF_013100865.1 of Trachemys scripta elegans. Taxonomy (NCBI): domain Eukaryota; kingdom Metazoa; phylum Chordata; order Testudines; family Emydidae; genus Trachemys; species Trachemys scripta. Next base: position 85,982,448 of record NC_048305.1, read on the forward strand.
TCAGATTACATTATGTGACTCCCCATGGTTTCAATTTACATCCACTTTATCATTCTGTATCTCTCATAAAATTGGTAAAGCTTCAGAACTCTCTGCTATAGAATTATGCTAAGAAATAGGAACGCTCCACATGGCATCTTGGGCATTGCAAATGCCACCGTCTTGGATCAGATTGTCTATTCAGCAAAAAATCAGAATGTCTTTGTAAACGTTAATCCCTTGTTCGATAATTTTGGGCCGCTCACATAGGACACTCCTGTGGACTCACCCATGGGAAAGGCTCAGGGAGATGTCTGGATTCTACAGAGTTTTCTGCCTCTGAGACTGGGCAGTTGTGGGCTCACAGGGGATATGAAACTTTGTGCTGCTAATTGGGCACTCATCATCATCATTCAAAGGCATAACTTCTGCCTTTTTTATTTTTTCCTGGCCCAAACTGCTGGATTGCTGGGGAACATGCCATGGCTCTGTTCCCGTTCTGCCTGCTCAAAAGCACCACCCTGCTGAGCCCCATCCATGTGGAGTTAGCTTGGAGGGGTTTCCCCCGGCCTATTCACAGTGAGAGAGGATGCTATGGCCAGCGGTTGCTGATCCTTGCAGGGCATTTTGCCCTTCGCTTCTCTGGGTGTCTGTGAGCAGAGGGCCCTTCGCTTCCTGCTCCCACTTGAGGCCAGTGACAAACAAGAATAAATCTGTAATGGGAGGAGTCACTGTAGATTGCTCTGCTGTAACTGGCCCTCAACCTGCATCTTTCCCAGGGTTTCATTAACTCCGTTATCCAATTCACAGCTTTGACAATTAGCATGAATGGTTTTCTCCCACCACGAGGACTCGAGGTAAAGATTGATCTGGGTGTAATTTTCAGTAACTTCAGTAATTTTATTGGACCTCAAAGTGTTCTGTGGTTGGAGGAAATATTCTGTGTGAAACTCATAGCTTCATCTGGTAGTGATTTGTCATTTACAATGTTTTGGGCTTGCTGCCAGGTCAGCTGTTGGCAAAGGAAAGGAAGACAAGGGAATAAAATGATTATCAAGAAAAGGCTTAGAAATGTAGTGAATGAAATAAACTAAGAATAACTTAAAACTAAACTAGGAGATAATATAATCAGTCACAGAAACAACAGGGAGTGGGCAGCAAGGGAGATCATGTTCCATCTTATTCACATTCAGAATATTTGAATATTATCCTTAAAATATATGTAATCAGTTGGACCATGTGAACAGGTCTCTCCTTCAGCTCCTGGAAACTTGGCAGGTAAGTGTTCTAGGTGAATTAAACAGCATATACAGTTCACAAGGTACCTTCACCTCTGGGTCCAAGAGACTGAGCTTCAGCCCGAGTCCGGATGTCTATACTGCAATTTTATAGTCCTGCAGCCCAGGCCGGTGAGCCTGTTAGCTGACATGGGCAAGTCACAGATATTTTATTACAGTGTAGGCATACCCTTAGGCCTGTTCTACATTAGAAAATTAGGTTGGTTTAACTACATCACTCAGGGTGTAAAAAATCCACACCCCTGCCAACCTAAGTCCCAGTGTAGACAGCGCTAGGTCAGTGGAAGAATTCTTCCATCAACCTACCTATCGCTTCTCAGGGAGGTGGATTACCTATGCCAATGGGAGAATTACCTCCTGTTGGCGTAGGTAGTGTCTACACTCAAGTGCTAGAGTGATGCAAAAACAGCAGCACAGCTGTACCGCTGTAGTAATTTAAATGTAGACAAGCCCTTATTCTGCGTGCCTTCTCCCAGCTATTAAGCTAGTGAGCTAATTACTTCATTAGCCATCGGGTTCTCTGCAGGAGCAAGTGATCCCTTCTCACTTTCCGAGCCCACTCCTACTCTCACCACACCCAGGACCCAGGGTGCTCCAAGTGACCAGAGTGCTGGCTTCCAAAAGGCTCTATTTGTAGCTGCTAACAGCACCCTTTCACAGACCACCAGGAACATATTTTCTGTGGTGATCTTGTAAAGCTGTAGTTACATATAGGTTAGGTACATGTGACACTCTGTACCTCAAAATAACACCCTGGAACCACCATATTCACCACTGTGATATAAGGATGATATGTTTTGCACAAAGTATGCTTTGTGAGGTATCATTTGAGAAGTCATAGATTCATAGATTCTAGGATTGGAAGGGACCTCGACAGGTCATCGAGTCCAGTCCCCTGCCCGCATGGCAGGACCAAATACTGTCTAGACCATCCCTGATAGACATTTATCTAACCTACTCTTAAATATCTCCAGAGATGGAGGTTCCACAACCTCCCTAGGCAATTGATTCCAGTGTTTAATCACCCTGACACTTAGGAACTTTTTCCTAATGTCCAACCTAGACCTCCCTTGCGGCAGTTTAAGCCCATTGCTTCTTGTTCTATCCTTAGAGGCTAAGGTGAACAAGTTTTCTCCCTCCTCCTTATGACACCCTTTTAGATACCTGAAAACTGCTATCATGTCCCCTCTCAGTCTTCTCTTTTCCAAACTAAACAAACCCAATTCTTTCAGCCTTCCTTCATAGGTCATGTTCTCAAGACCTTTAATCATTCTTGTTACTCTTCTCTGGACCCTTTCCAATTTCTCCACATCTTGCTTGAAATGCGGTGCCCAGAACTGGACACAATACTCCAGCTGAGGCCTAACCAGAGCAGAGTAGAGCGGAAGAATGACTTCTCATGTCTTGCTAACAACACACCTGTTAATACAACCCAGAATCATGTTTGCTTTTTTTGCAACAGCATCACACTGTTGACTCATATTTAGTTTGTGGTCCACTATAACCCCTAGATCCCTTTCTGCCGTACTCCTTCCTAGACAGTCTCTTCCCATTCTGTATGTGTGAAACTGATTTTTTCTTCCTAAGTGTAGCACTTTGCATTTGTCTTTGTTAAACTTCATCCTGTTTAACTCAGACCATTTCTCCAATTTGTCCAGATCATTTTGAATTATGACCCTGTGCTCCAAAGCAGTTGCAATCCCTCCCAGTTTGGTATCATCCGCAAACTTAATAAGCGTACTTTCTATGCCAATATCTAAGTCGTTAATGAAGATATTGGACAGAGCCAGTCCCAAAACAGACCGCTGCTGAACCCCACTCGTTATGCCTTTCCAGCAGGATTGGGAACCATTAATAACAACGGTTATCCAGCCAGTTATGCACCCACCTTATAGTAGCCCCATCTAAATTGTATTTGCCTAGTTTATCGATAAGAATATCATGCGAGACCGTATCAAATGCCTTACTAAAGTCTAGGTATACCACATCCACAGCTTCTCCCTTATCCACAAGACTCATTATCCTATCAAAGAAAGCTATCAGATTGGTTTGACATGATTTGTTCTTTACAAATCCATGCTGGCTGTTCCCTATCACCTTACCACCTTCCAAGTGTTTGCAGATGATTTCCTTAATTACTTGCTCCATTATCTTCCCTGGCACAGAAGTTAAACTAACTGGTCTGTAGTTTCCTGGGTTGTTTTTATTTCCCTTTTTATAGATGGGCACTATATTTGCCCTTTTCCAGTCTTCTGGAATCTCTCCCGTCTCCCATGATTTTCCAGAGATAATAGCTAGAGGCTCAGATACCTCCTCTATTAGCTCCTTGAGTATTCTAGGATGCATTTCATCAGGCCCTGATGACTTGCAGGCATCTAACTTTTCTAAGTGATTTTTAACTTGTTCTTTTTTTATTTTATCTGCTAAACCTACCCCCTTCCCATTAGCATTCACTGTGTTAGGCATTCCTTCAGACTTCTCGGTGAAGACCGAAACAAAGAAGTCATTAAGCATCTCTGCCATTTCCAAGTTTCCTGTTACTGTTTCTGCCTCTTCACTAAGCAGTGGGCCTACCCTGTGTAAGCAGAGTCAGGATGAGCTCTACCCTGACATCTGGTGGTGAATTATGGCGAGTGTGGAAAAGAACTCCAGGGGCTGATCTTGTTTGCATAGGCACACCCACTCGCCTGGCATGAAACAACAGCAACTCAAAGTGGTTACTTTGGCTGGTGTGGGATCCCCAGTTTCTCTGTTATTGGGGCAGGAAGAATAAAGTTTTGTTACCCTGATTCTGTGAATCAAGGCCAGTGGAACTGTGTATGACAGAAGAACTGAGTGAGTCATTCACCATTACCTAGGTAGCATTTGCTTGTCAAGGGGCATGGGTTACAAAACCCAGTGAATTGAGAGAGGATGGGGACAGGTATTTGTACCTGATGGGATGGGCCCCTCTCTGAGGGGTTGAAACACCAATTGCACTACCTCCTCTCTCCACTGTTGAATGTCAGAGCTAACTTTTGATTCCATTAGAAGTCTAGTTACAGACTGCTGAACTGAATTCACTTTGGGCCAGTGGTGCACTAGCTCTGGGGCTCCCCTACTATGAGCTGAAGTCGCAAAAGAGCTAAGATCACTGAGGCGGTGTTAACTAGTGGGGGAGCCTGAAGCTATAATGCTAAGCGGCTGGCAGAGCAGCTAGCAGAGTGGAGCCTTGTGGGACGGTTGGAGTGGCGCTGAGCGACTCACAGGTCGGTGAGTGGAGCAGCTGGAGGAGCAGCTAGCAGAGCAGAGCCTTGTGGGAGCGGCCCAAGGGACGGCTGGAGCGGAGCGGAGCGGCTCACAGGTCGGTGAGCGGAGCGGCGCGGCGCACAGGTCGGTGAGCGGAGCGGAGCAGCGCGGAGCGGCACAGCTCACAGGTCGGGAGCGGAGCAGCGTGGAGCGGCACGGCTCACAGGTCGGTGAGCGGGGCGGAGCGGTGCGGCTCACAGGTCGGTGAGCAGAGCAGAGCGGGGCGGAGCGGCACGGCTCACAGGTCGGTGAGCAGAGCGGGGCGGAGCGGCACGGCTCACAGGTCGGTGAGCGGAGCGGAGCGGAGCAGCTGCCAGAGCAGTTCGTGGGACGGCAGGAGTGGGACTGCGGGTGGAGTGGAGCAGTTCGTGGTGAAGGCTGGGTGGAACCCCACGGAGAAGCAGCCGGTTGGCCTCGGATCACGTAAGGTGCCCCTTAACACCTTGCTCACACCCCCCCCCCTTTTGAACTCTGGGGCTGCACTGATCAGGGACAGAGACTTTGGGGGGTTGTCGGACTTTTGGGACTTTAGTGATTCTTGGGTCGCTGGTTTCAAGAACCAACGGGAGAGGACACGGCCCAATTTGCTGGGGTGGGTCTTCGCTCATGGTTTGGTCTATGAACTCTAGTTGTGGTGTTTTTCCAATTTAATGCTAATGTCGTTTACCTCATGTTATTAAACATTTTCTGTTACACTCAGACTCCGTGCTTGCGAGAGGGGAAGTATTGCCTCTTAGAGGCACCCAGGGGGTGGTATGTAATTGTCCCAGGTCACTGGGTGGGGGCTCGAGCCGGTTTTGCGCTGTGTTATTAAAGCGGAACCCCTAAATACAGAACCCGGCCCTTGTTGCTGCCAACTTAAATGGGCAAAAGGGTTACACCTGTCTTTGGTCTTCCTCTTGCTTCTAATGTATTGATAAAAAGTCTAATTGTTTCCCTTTATTCCTGTAGCTAGTTTGAACTCATTTTGTGTCTTTGCCTTTCTAATCTTGCCCCTGCATTCCTGTGTTGTTTGCCTGTATTCATCCTTTGTAATCTGTCCTAGTTTCCATTTTTTATATGACTTCTTTTTATTTTTTAGATCATGCAAGATCTCGTGGTTAAGCCAAGGTGGTCTTTTGCCACATTTTCTATCTTTCCTAACCAGCGGAATAGCTTGCTTTTGGGCCCTTAATAGTGTCCCTTTGAAAAACTGCCAACTCTCCTCAGTTGTTTTTCCCCTCAGTCTTGATTTCCATGGGACCTTACCTATCAGCTCTCTGAGCTTACCAAAATCTGCCTTCCTGAAATCCATTGTCTCTATTTTGCTGTTCTTCCTTCTACCCTTCTTTAGAATTGCAAACTCTATGATTTCATGATCACTTTCACCCAAGCTGCCTTCTACTTTCAAATTCTCAACAAGTTCCTCCCTATTTGTTAATATCAAGTCTAGAACAGCTTCCCCCCAGTAGCTTTTTCAACCTTCTGAAATAAAAAGTTGTCTGCAATGCAGTCCAAGAATTTGTTGGATAGTCTGTGCCCTGCTGTGTTATTTTCCCAACATATATCTGGATAGTTGAAGTCCCCCATCACCACCAAATCCTGGGCTTTGGATGATTTTGTTAGTTGTTTAAAAAAAGCCTCATCCACCTCTTCCTGTAGTAGACTCCTAGCATGACATCACCCATGTCATTATCTGTTGAACATTACTATTCTGTTGAATTGTATGTGTTACAATTGTTTCTGAAGTTATGGAATTTTGCTATGTGTGTGTTACTGAAATATGTTGTGAGCCTGGGAGATGACCACAGCTGGCCTTTCGGTGGCAACAAAGGAGCAACTAACACCCCCAGACAGATTTACATTAGGACTCTCCCAGTGGTCCCCTTCCAAAGCACATAGACAATGGAGGCCCAGTGCCTTCCTATTGGCCAGCCATCTCCATGAAGGCCATCAGAACCAAAACAGGGCAGCGTCTTCCCTTTCATTTCTGTCCTGTACCTGGATCTCTCTTGCTCTAACTCTCCTACCTGTACTCAGAGGTTCTTGAGTAGACTTTTTTTTGCCCATGGATGAGGCTTGGTTAATGGAGCAGCTGCTGGTCACTAGGAGGTGACACGGAAGATGGTGTAAGCTACACTGGATGAGTGTGGGTTGGGTATGTTGTTTTGCCATGTCTTACTAGTAATGTATTACAAGTTTTTACCAAGTTTTGGTTTTCATATCTATGGGTGTAAACTCTCAATTTGCTTGCCCTTGTGGGTGGTTCTTGAAATGGGGTTAGATTAAACGGTTTGAAATTTAGACTATCCTTAGATAGGAATTCATGATACCCCATGCCTGAGGTCAGAATCTGCCCCCTAAATCTGTGAATGGATCAGACGTAGCTGCCTTTGAGATGCTGGTAAGCCTGTGATGGGGCGCTATGGAGATTGGGTGGGTGTGACGTTATTGACCTGAACTGTGACTGTATAGATCATTGTTGCAACCAGGGTCCTATGGTTGCACCAGGTCTTGTACAGAGGAGGTCAAATGGGGTGTCTATGGAAAGGTTGTAGTTTGTTGGTTATGATTATGCTGTCTGTATGTGTGTATCATTTTTGTATTTAAAGTTATGAACATTGGCTATATACTTGTATCTCAATGTGTTTGATTCTAAGTAGCCTCAGTGAAGCATTTGGTCAGCTTATTGAGAAAGGACTATTCTCCGTAAGTGCCCAATCAAGAAACACTTAACTGACAATGGACTTTGGGAGACGCCAATCCACATCTGAGCTTTCCTGGGAATGTTCAAACTAACATGTAAACAATGGCGTCGGCCTGCAAAAAGCTGAATCATTCATGGACATGTGTCTTGCCTGGTGGTACAAACTCCATCTTGTTGCTGTGACTTTGCACAGTAGAACAAACAGGTTTCCGCCCACAAAAGAGAGAATATAAAAGGCCCTGGAAACCCCTCCATTTTGTCTTCAGCTGGCTTAAGAGATAGCCTCTCCACCCCAAAGAGATGCCTGAAAGAAACTGGAACAAAGGACAGTAACTACGGGGTGTGAGTGATTGCTGGATCCAGACTAGAAAGGAGTCTAGTCTGTGAAAGAAGCTTATTGGAACATTCTGAGGGTGAGATTTACCCACATTCAGTTTCCTACTATATTAGGCTTAGACTTGCATGTTTTTGTTTTATTTTGCTTGGTAACTTACTTTGTTCTGTCTGTTATTACTTGTAATCACTTAAATCCTACTTTTTATATTTAATAAAATCACTGTTGCTTATAAATTAACCCAGAGTAAACAATTCCTGGGGGAGCAAACAGCTGTGAATATCTCTCTATCAGTGTTATAGAAGGCAGACAATTTATGAGTTTACCCTGTATAAGCTTTATACAGAGTAAAACGGATTTATTTGGGATTTGGATCCCATTGGGGTCTGGGTGCTAGAGACAGGAGCACTTCTTACGCTGTTTTCAGTTAAGTCTGCAGCTTTTGGGGGACATGGTTCAGACCTGGGTCTGTGTTTGCAGCAGGCTAGCATGTCTGGCTCAACAAGACAGGATTTTGAAGTCCCAAGTTGGCAGGGAAAACAGGCTCAGAGGTAGTCTCAGCACATCAGGTGGCAGTCTCAAGGGGGTTTCTGTGATCGAACCCGTCCCAGTGGGTATGGGGAAGAGTGGGCAGGATGGGCTAGAACAAGAGGAAGCATGTCATCCTCTTTGTGTCCCCAGGATATTCTCCAGAGAAGATAATAATAGCTGATGTAACTGACACACTGAGGAGCTGGGAAGAAGGTAAAAATTAAAATAGCTTCCAAATGCTTTTAGCTTATTCCTCCCTTTGCTCTGCAGCACCTATATTGCACCATCTTAGGTTCTGAAACATTGGCAGGGCGGGTGTTTGCAGGTTTAAGAGAGACTGAGTGTAAGGAAACTGAAGGCCTGTCCCAAAGCTCAGTTTGGTCAGTGGAAAAATTCCCACTGACTACAGAAGAGGCCCCTAGTTAGTGTGAGGAGTCTTGCTTACACCATCTTGTATGCCATCTCTGAGTTTGGCCCGTCCCTCTTCTCTGTGTTCCCATTTGTCTGATCCTGCTCCTACATTGCTTTTACCGTGTACCCTCTGACTGTTTTTCTTCACAGCCCCACTTCCCATTCTTTATCACCCCACCCCTCCTATTTATCCATCTCTGTCACTATAGTTACTTTTCACCCCTACCCTCACTTCCAAATCCATCCCTTCTCTTCCTCTCTTTAATTTTTCTCCTGCTTTGAAATGCATATTGCCTCTGCTTCTCTTCCCCCCGCTGTGCTAAATTGATACTCGAGGAAGCAGTGCCTTCCATCAGTGCATATCACTGCTGATTTCCCCTTGCTGAAAGGAGTGGCTGCCTTCTGAGGTACATTGTAGTTGAGGATAGGTAGCCTTTCGTCTGTTGTGGTGGTAGTGTACAACTGCATGATCTGGAAGGATTTTCTTGCCCTGATAATTTTTCTTATTCTCCATCAGTATGAGGAGAATAAGGAACTTAAACTGCATCAGCAGCAGGCTCTCTGTAGTATTAGCATACTGGGATATAATATTGTTTTGATGAGGAAGGCAGCAAAGTGTTTACTCTTGATTAAAGATATGGGGAAGTTATCACTACCTCTTCTTTCATTTAGCAGGAAGATATCTGCAGGAAGCCTTGATGAATAATTATTACCTGTGCACCTTTAAAGGTGGTGAATGGGTGACTTGAAACATTATTTTTCAGAGGTGCTAGTGTAATGTGTTATCTAATGGGTTGAGAGGAGGATTGAGAACCAGAAACCACTGAGTTTTAATCCTGGCTCTGGCACTGACTTCTGTTGTGATATTGTGCAGGGTGGCGTGAGGATTAATTAATTGATATTGGTACAATTCTTAGAAGATTAAGTGCTCCCTTTTAATGTTGAGTTTTATTATTTATTATTTTATTAATAGAAAAAAGTTTTCCTTCTACAGAAAAAGAATCCCTCCCTGTTTCAAACTGGTGTTTCCTCCAGCATGTTTTCCAATCAGACATTCCAGATGACTTGTGATTTCATGCTGGCTTGTTTCAGTAGCGTGTCATGCCAAGTAATTCAATACAACTGATGTACTGTGGTGTGTCAAGTCTTGACATAGCCCATCAGCTGCATGTTTTTCAAGAAGATTCTATTCTAACACTGTAGTTTGTAATTATTTGCCCCCTTAAGACCGAGACATGTTGTGACATGATTTGAGCACACATTTCATGGATGGTCAGTGCAGAGATATGTCTCTGGATTTGAAGCCATTCTCCAAGAAAAAGAGCTGAAAAAGGAGGGCTTCATGTTTACCCAGTCAATGACATTAGATAATGTGGGTATTGCAAGGGAAAAACACTTTATAATAGACTCCTAAGGAATTCACTAACCCCCCCTTCCCAAAGGGTATGTTTGCCTAGAAGCTCTTCTCCAGAGACTTGGAGGAAAAAAGCTAAATCTACTATCAAAACATGAGTTATTTTCTGTTATTGTGAATAGTCAGACCTTTATCAACCAGACAGTATACCAGGGGTTGGCAACCTTTGAGAAGTGGTGTGTCAAGTCTTCATTTATTTACTGTCATTTAAGGTTTCACGTGCCTTAAATGTAGTAATACATTTTACATTTATAGGGGCCGGCAGCTGGAACCCAGCTGGCAAGGGGCTGGCGGCTGGAACCCCAGACCGGCAGCAAGCTGATCTTTAGTGGCACTCTCCTGCCAGCTGGGGTCCCAGCCACCGGCCCCGCTCAGCCCGCTGCCAGCCTGGGGTTCCATTCATCCAGGCAGGCAGTGGGCTGAGCAGGGCTGGTGGCCGGGACCCTGGCTGGCAGCAGCGTGCCACTAAAAATCAGCTTGCGTGCCGCCTTTGGCACGTGTGCCGCAGGTTACCGACCCCTGTAGTATACTGTGCTAAAAAGGGAAGTATGTCCCAAATTGAATATATTTTGTGGCCTTCTGAGGTACCTATAGGAAATGATAGCAAAACTCTTTTATCTAATTTATTTAATCTATACATATTCAGGGCTCCTATCACTAACAAAATTCCATAAAGCAATATTCTTTCTGAAGGTTTGTATTCTCTGTCCCTCCAGTTTCTCGCTCGGTATGTACATACATTCTTAAGTGTAAATCAGATGTTGCTTGAAAAGCTGCCAGGGTTTCTGGGAAAACAGGTACATTAGGAGATACTAGTTTCATTTCTCACCTTGCACCAGATAGGCAGTTTTCTTAACTGTGAAAAACATTGAGTACATTACATGTAAGATCCCTGCTGCATATCTGTTTTCTTCCATGCTATTTGGTCTGTCTGGGTTACCTGCTACCATTCCCCTTACTTGGTCCACCATGAATATTTATTTGCTATTCTGAAAATCAGATCATCTACATTAAGTCAAATCTGGAGCACCTGAAATATTTGCGGGAGATGAGCCAAGGCATTCAGTTTACTCAGCCTTTGAAAGGTTCTTGTGAACAATCTGAATTGTTATTTGAGAATTATGTTGGAAATAGACTTATGAAGCCCAGGTAAGGAAACAAAGGCACTTCTTGTTCTTAACCACAGAGAAGGGATTGGGTGTTGTCATGGTGGTGCTACCTGACTTATCCGAATAGTAAAGTCCACTACCATGCATCAAAGGTCAAAGAAAAATAGAAATATTTGTAGAATTCAAGACATTGAAAAGAGAGTCTGCTCAAATACCATGTTACTGTGAAACTGCAAGAAAGGCTGTGGAAATGCTTACACGTCAGTTTTAGGTCAATAAAAAGTGGTTTAGGTCACAGCTAAACTGTCTGAAGTGATATTAAAAAATATACCCGTTCTTTAGATTCACACTGATTGCTCACCCCTTCAGGACAGCTAATCTGGTTAGTGGGCAAATGCTCTAGAGATTCATTTATTAAGGAAGGCAAGGTGTAGCCTCGCTCTTTGGTTTATAGATTAATACATGTTAAAGCCCAAAGGGATGATTATGATCATCTTCTCTGACCTTCTGTGTAGTACTGGCCATAGAATTTCATCAAGTAATTTCTGCCTGAAGCCTATGTCTTTATCTAGCATATATACTCTTGCCGTCTTGCTGACACTTCATGATACAATAGCAACATTTTAAGGAAATAAGTTCTACCTGTTAATTTATCATGCCTGTATCTCTTCATATATCCTTATTTACTGCTGCACTTTTCTGAGACTATCCCTGTTGTGTAATGACCTACAAAGATTTACAGACATTTATTGATATTTTTGTGGCTAATCTACTCTTCCCCTTTTTTCTGACAAAGACTCTAAGTGAAGGACAAACTTTCAAGTTCTTTATGTACTACAGGCAAATGAAGTCCAAATACAGCAGAAGAGTGAAATTAGTGCCCAGTTAAATAATTCATTGTCATTTATTTTTCTTTTAAGTAAAACGAAATCTCCCAGGTTTAATTAACATTTCAGTGTTCTTAAATAGGACAGGAATGCCATTTCCTGGCCCTTAGCACTACAATAACAGAGAAAATAGAGGAGTATGTAAATATTTATTCAAACAATATAATAGCTGTGAAAGAGACAGCACAAAGGTGTTGACAATAATTATGTAACTAGTAGGGATAACAGGAAGGTGAAGAGACTAGCCTGGTAATTTACCTCAGGGCCTAACCTGAAAGAACTCAGAACAATCTTCTTCACTTCATTGCTAGCGTAAGGAGTTAACAGAACTAAAGAAAAATTAAAAAGGTCCCTAGAAATAGCTTCTACTGACATCAGGGCCTGACTTCAGGCTAACAAACAACGTTCTCCCTTCTTGTTTTCAGACAGGGAAAGCAGTTTCCTAATGTGTTGGATTTTGACAAACTTGGTCCTGTCAGATGGCCAGGTCTTGCATCAGATTTACAAAACTTTATTGGCAGCTCAGTTCTGCTGAACATTCACAAATCTCTGAGTGATTTCAATGGAAGTGCTTGTATGAGTAAGATCTGCAGGATCCTGAGTGTAAGATAGATGAATTTTTTTTTTCATATAAGAGCTCACACAAACAGAGGGGCTGGGGGAAGATGATAGGAGTCTGGTTTGAGCTGGTTTCATAGTTTGGAGTGATGAATTGCATGGCAAAGATATCACTGCTAATAAAGGACCCAACATGTTGGGTAGCACCTTAGTCCACAAGCAGCCCCACTGACATCAGTGGGACTATTTGTGGAGGGAAATGTTATTCACCATAAGCAGTATCGGAATTTGGCCCAAAGAAAGCTGAGTGCCTTTTCCCCCAGGGACTGAGCATTTCTTGGGAGCTGCCCCTGGGAAGCATTTCCCATTGAAGATTGTAAGAGTGAAGGGTCTCAGTATCTCACAGGGTACTGAAAGGGTAGCTTTCAGTTTTGGGTCCTTGGACAGATTTCTAAGGAATAACTAAAGACGGGTAAGAGCTCAACCATTTATTTGTTCTCTTGAGCATCATTAAGTTCTCTTGAGCCTTTTCTTTAACTCAAACCTTTTAGTATGGTAATGTTGGGAATGCATACATGGGGCCATGGCCACAGTTACCTGCTGACCCCTTTGAGCAAAGGGACTATAAACTTCCCCTGATGAGCAGTAGTTTAGGGGTGCAATCTGTTGGCTCTGACCGCTCTCAGTTCTCCATAGCAACCCCCATCACAAATGTTTGTGCAGGCTGTGGTTGGAGGAGGGGTGAGCCAGAGGAGGGAGGGGCAGACTGGGGACAGGAAGCGATGTGGCCGGGGAAGTCTTGCATCTTGGAGGTTCTGCAGCCCTGCAGGGCCCCACTACTGCTGCTTTGTGCCTCTTGCTCTTCCTGGTGAAAAGAAGGAGCAGAAGGAATACAGCTAACCTGCAGCCTAAAGATCTGCTTGTATGGCTGTGCTAGGCGACCCTGTAGAGCAGTGCTCCACAGCGAAGAGAGGAGTATGATGATATAGGGGTGAAACTGCCTGTGCCCTTTCTATACTAGCTTAAGATTTGGCAAGGAATGGATTCCAGGGCCAAGGAAATAGTGGAATTTTCAGGGCTTTGCTCCTAATGTTACTCCCACCCCAGTTTGACCTATCTGTAATCAAGCAATCTTTCCAAACAGAACTGCTGCTTTCCGAAGTTCTGCATCCAGTGTGGGCCACATTCTGACCTTTGCTACACTAGTCTAAATCCAGAGTAACTCGACTGATGTCAGTTCAGTTACATGGGATTTACATCAGGGTATATGTATTCAAAATCTGTCCTCAGGTGTCTAAGTTTTGCCTGAAAACCTATAAGGAAAATTCTTTCTTTCTTTATTTTTAAATTTTTTTACATTTTTCTGATGTATAGAACACGAGACTTTTTTAGATCAATATTTTTTTAAAAATGAACATACCTCATATATATAAAATACCCTTGAACAGATAAAAAAAATGAATCTGGTTTTAAAAATCAGATTCTCCTTGCTGATCAGCTCAACTTCTGCTAAACCATCCATGAGTTAGAGTTTGCTGCTGCAAGAGGCAAAAAGCAAATGCTATTTAAAACAAACAAACCTACCTCCTTTTTTCCTGTTTGCTTATGCCACTATTCCCACTATGTAATGTGAGCATAAAGGAAAACACACTGCTAAACGTTTTGAAACCATCCTTTAGCATACAACATGATAAGCTTTAAAAGAAATAAAACTAACAAGTAAGATGTATATAAAGAATCTTGGAAGATTATACAACAGATAAGGAAAATGCTTAGGATATTTTTTAATGTAATTCTTCTGCAACCTCCTCACAACATTATTCCCTGTGTGAGGGCCCCCTAATTATTTCATCATGCAGCAGGAAATCCTGGTAGGTCATATATAAACAGCCTGAGGCAGGGACCTCTTCATCAGATAGATCATGACATCTGACATCTGTGCAGCCTGCCATTCGCATGCCACAATTAACTAGGAAGTGCAAATGTTAACGAATGCAAGAGCAACTGGAAGCATGGGGATAACATGGTATGGCAAAGGTCTTCCTTAATCCAGGATTATAGTTACTGGAGCACACGGCTGGTCCCTTTCTCAGTAATCACGTGGCAGGCTCTTAACCAAACCCCGGCCTCTGCTCTACACAGATGTTTCCCACAGTGGTTGAGAGGATGGAGTTATTTTCCCAGCTAGACCAGGCTGTGGAGCACCACCAGTGATCATTGCATGGCCACTACTTCACTTTCAGGGTGCGGTGGCCACATTCTGGTTTAACACAAGCTCCATGCTCAAGGGCATCCATCCAAAGCTCCGATAACTCTGTTTGTTTAATTTTTGCAATGGCTCCAGCACCACTGAGATGGGAGTCAAAGAAATCCTTGTAAGAAACTAACAGAGTATAAATGCAAAAAATCAGGTTGAGGTGTACAGGACCTTGCTTTTTGTATTCTGAATGCTCAGAAAATCCAAATGCTGTGCAGAGGAAACAAGGCCAATATTCACTATTCTGCCTGATCGTTATTCACCTTAAATTCATTGCATCTCCATGCAACTCCATGGCTGATGGGGCTCATGAAGTGTGTACAGTAGGAATGATCTATCTGTTCTATCTCCACCATTTCCCTAGTAAGTACCATAACTGGCACAATGAAGTTAATGGAGTTATTACACCACGGATGGATCTGGCTGGCTGTGCTTATACAATTGACTTCTCCAGATGCCTGCAGGAAGGAAGCCCAAGTTAATTTTTCAAAGCAGCAATGAAATAGGCCCAGATATCCACATGGATACCAATGGCCTGGGGAGGAGAATGTCAGAGAGGCTACTCTGGCTTTGCGCTCCAGAGACTTGATTTCCACCAGTGCAAAGTGGGTCAGAACTGCTTCCTCATCAGAATGCTAGAACTCATTTTGCACTCATGTCAATGATTATACAAGGTGCAAAGCAATGGGAGGTGGAGGGTGGAAATTGGGCTCATGGATCTTGATCCCTTTGAAGTTCCTACAGGAGAGCTTCTGTAGGCTACTATGGTAGGGGGAATGGTGCTACAATCAATATCCCACCAACTTCTGCACCTTGTGGTGAAATACACCTGAACAGTGCTCTCTTCCACTCGAGAGGGAGAGGGGACAGTGTAGATCATGCTCTGGAACTGGGCATTCAATGGTTTTACCCTTACTTGGGTCTCAGTCTTTAAAAGAACACCAAGAAGTAGAAAGTTTTGACAGTCTGGTAGTTTGAGCCTTTGGTTCTCACAATTGTTGTTTGAGACTTCCAGGAAGCTTCCGATGACTGAAACTTGGGGTGGCAAAGTTTTTGGCACCCATTTCCTGTCCTTTCCTTTCTCTCTCATCTCACTGTTCTCTTTCCAAATTGTACATTCTGTTTGTGATGCTAAGCTAGGGAGGAAGATAAAACCTTGCAAAAGCAGATGTTAATCTTCTCAGCCCTCAATAGACTTTTCCCCATAATATTCTTACCATTAAGAAAGGAAGAAATGAGTGAGAATAAGACTAAATAAGTGTCATTTTGTCATATGACCTATCTTAAGATCATAAATTAGAATATCTGATTTTTAGGGATTAGTAATATTGCTTTTTTAAAGGTCACTTCAAGCTAAAACTAGCCTGATAGTTGCATAGTACAATTGGGCTTTTTTATTTTCAGTTTAGCAAAAATCCATTTGGTTGGCTTTATCTTTATCTTTGTGTTCTCTACACACTGGTGCTCATATTTTGTTATAGATCAGGGGTAGGCAACCTATGGCATGCATGCCAAAGGCAGCACATGAGCTGATTTTCAGTGGCACTCATGCTGCCCGGGTCCTGGTCCGGGGTTCTCTGCATTTTAATTTAATTTTAAATGAAGCTTCTTAAACATTTTAAAAACCTTATTTACTTTACATACAACAATAGTTTAGTTATATAATAAAGACTTATAGGAAGAGCCCTAAAAACATTAAAATGTATTACTGGCATGCAAAACCTTAAATTAGAGTGAATAAATGAAGACTCAGCACACCACTTCTCAAAGGTTGCCGACCCCTGCTATAGATTTTGTTGCCTTGGTCCATCATTTGCACTAATGCTGTGTAAAAGGGTTGGGGGTCTGACTTTAAATTTAAAGGGCTAAATTTTTAGCAGCCTTATTCTATTTTTGAGTTGTCCTCTTTATTCCCTGGTAGTTTAGTGGACCTACTGATTCTCTTGCTAAACTGTATGTTACCACATATCTTAGAGATATGCATTGTCACTTTAAGACATGGTAAGGCATGTGGCACTTTAATACACTAAAGTTTAGAAAGGTACCAGAGCTTTCAGGATATTGGTGAAACTATTCATTCTTGAAGGGATTTTTCTTTGAGAAACTTATTTTCTGAGATTTATAGTAATAGGCACCTGAACTCGAGGTGGAAAAAGTAAAGCGATCCTTATACCATATAATACAATCAATATTTTTAGTGGTGGTCATTATTCAAAATTATCAGAAGGATAATTGGATAAGTGGATAGGGCACCAGGCAGAGACTCAGGAGCAGAACTAGCTGAAATTTTTAATTCAGAACATATTTTGGTCCAAAAAAAGCTTTTTAATCAAAATGGAAATTTCTGTGAGAAATGTCCAATTTTTATGAAATTTTTCAGGTTTTTATAGAAAAACTGAAACTGTTGCCAAGCAGTCTGAGATGGAAGGATGAAAAGCTCTGTGTAAAAGTTGGATATTAATAGTATTTATTAAAACACTTTGACAGGAGGTTACCATCTGTGTGAGTGAGTGGAGAATTCTGAATTGGGGATGGTGTTCAACCCTCATTTTGCACAGGTGTGAATGGTGACTACATAAGAGGCAATGCAGAGGAGACTCAGGCCCAGTGTTTCTTTCCAGTGTTTCATCTTTTCAGATGATAAAAAAAATCAGGCCCTTTTAAAGATTAGGAATAAACTTTTCTCAAACTTTGCTAGACCTGGAAGATGCTGTTTCTGCTCCATGATAGTTGGGTGCATTTCACCATAACCACAGATAGCCCCTTTACAAGAATGACCTTACAGGGCTAACCAACTATTCTGAGGTTCTGGGCCCTAGCAACAGGGTCACCATCTGAACACCTGCGAGAAGTAGGTCATATGATCTATGAGCCAGACTGTTAACTCTTCGACTCCAATAAGAGTACCTGGATGAGTAATTTCTCTGCCATGTGAATAGATTTTTGAACCCTTTGACCCCACATTATTAGCTACTTCGAAGCTGTTGGCCTCAGTCAGTTTGCTAAATTCATTGATTTAGCTTGTATCAACTGGAAGTGTGTCACTTCTGAGATAACTACATTTCTGAGAGACTGTGGGTGTCTTAGAGTCAGCACATGTCTCATTTTAGATAAGCTGAACAAACAGATTTTGCAGCTGACTCTTATCCCCAGTGCTCTTTCACTGGCCCAGTTCATTTGACAACGTAGTCAATATGCCATGTGGAGCCAGATGGGAACAATACACATTCCATGTTACCTTGGTTTTCACACTATCTCCACTGCATTTTCCAGAGATTTGTTTTTAATAGAGACAGGAATGTGAAAATGGTATCAATGAAACACAGACAAATCTGTCAGACTCAAGGTATGTTATACACTGACGCCCTGACTCAGTAAAGCATCCTTATTTGGGAAGGGCTATTAAAAACATGCTTAAGTGCCATTGAAGTCAATGGGACCTAAGCACATGTTTAAGTGCTGTTCTGACTAGAAATGGATTTAAGTATCTGCTTAAGAACTTTCCTGAATGTGGACCTGAGGCTGGAAGATGATACAATTTTGGTTCTTATCTCATTTATGTGGGTGTAAATCAGGAATCTCCTCTTCAGGGAGATACTCCATATTTACACTAATGTAAATCAGAACAGAGTCTGGCCTTTTGTGTTGAATCTCTTAAAAATCTGAAAGAAAAATTACAAACTGGTTTCACAGTGAAATTTCCATCATAGCACCTGACCCTTGTGAAATCATGGTATCTAAATGACTCTGTTTAACTGTGCCTTCAAAAAATCGTTAATGAAACTTAATTAATGATTATGCCATACAGTTACATAAAAGGGTGGAAATGCACAGAGCCAACATGCTGAAGCACTCTGTGTAATTTATACATCACAATCATAGAAATTATATGGAAGGAGTGTGCAATGAACCCAAATGAAATACATTCTGTAATTGTCTTATTCATGAAAATTTGTGCTCACTGAGTAATTCCTCTCTGACCTCAGCTCCACAGCCTCTTGTATAATAACTGCGGCTGAATAGAGGAGCTAGCTGTGATCCTGTGCCACTAGTCTTTGAATTCCTTATAGGTGGGGATTTCTGATCTTTGTTAGGCCAGACCCAGAATCCAAACACTCATGGGGGCGGGTGTGTGTGTGTGTGTGTGTGTGTGTGTGTGTGTCTAAAATCAGAACCTGGGTCTGGATCAGAATTTCGTGAATGGTTTCTTTTTTTAATGAAGAGCAGAACCAAAAACCTGGATCCAAACACCTCTGAGCTTTGAGGTCTGAGGGGGTTGCTTTGAAACCTCTAATTATTCTTAATGATAGGAATAACATTCTACTCTCCTGTTTTTCCTGCTGATGCGGATTGCCCGCACTTTCCAAGATTATAGGAATCTCGCCACCTCACATAAATACAAGCAGTGTATTTTCCTTTATTTTCTAATGATGGGTGACATGAGGCCATCTTGATACTATGTGCTGCTATTTCAAGTTTTAGACACATTTCACAGTTGAGTCAATCCATTGTTGATTCATACACATGTTGATTGGATTCTTAGTGATGTGAAGCACAGTGATGTCATAGTCCAACAACAGATAGTTAAGATGTGGGCAAATTGTTTGCTGATTTATACTCTCTGAAGCCACAGTAGAATGGGGATCAATATCTAGTTTAGGTATCTATATAGCTCCAGTCTCTATAGTATCTAGGCTTTTTGGTGCCTTCCTATGTCCCAGGTAGAATTAAAGTTTATGGCGGGAGGGAGCGGTTTCATCAGCATCCAAATAACCTGAGTACAAAGTCCTGTTGAAAGTCAATGAGACTTCCTCTTAATTCACTTTTGAAAATCTTACCCTGTATTCTTAGATTTGCGGAATCTCAGTTCTAAGTAATTCTACAGAGAGCACAACTAAGGAGAAATAGTTCTTAATTTAAACATATTCAGGAGAAGAAATTTACAAAATGAAAGCATCCCTAAGGACATTAAATGCATGCTTTCACTCAACAAGCATAGTCGTCTGAGAATCCTGGAATGTAACGATAGGTATCTCAGGGAGCAAAGATCAGAAGGCTACAATCTCAGGAAGACCGATCCATCTCATTTGTGTAATCCCCTGTAATGTGTGTTATTCTATTCCTCATTTACTCAATGGACATAGATATTACCATGCGATAGAGGATTGTTCTTAAATACTGGCATACTTCACCATCTCCACTTAAAAAATATATCTTTTATTCCTCTGTTTGTTTTGTCTGCTATGAACATATTTAATGAAACAGGAATCTTATACCTTGAAGCGAAAACTTAAGGCCAAAGGTGGCAAAAATGACAAATATTTTCATTATTTATCACTTCCAGTCAATATTTATATAACTTACTTTCCCTTTTCTGTCATTTTGCCCCCAGCTTCCTAGGGGATTATCAGAGGGGTAGCCGTGTTAGTCTGAATCTGTAAAAAGCAACAGAGGGTCCTGTGGCACCTTTAAGACTAACAGAAGTATTGGAGCATAAGCTTTCGTGGGTGACGAAGGTGGGTGAGGCCTTGCGTCTGATGAAGTGGGCATTCACGCACAAAAGCTTATGCTCCAATACTTCTGTTAGTCTTAAAGGTGCCACAGGCCCCTCTGTTGCTTTTTACAGAAAACTGAACAAGCAGAATGAAGTGGAGAGGAGTAAAGAGCAAAGCATATGAAATTCTGGAAAGAGCAATGAACAAAACAGAACTTGGGGCTCTTCTTAGAGTGACTAGGGCAGAGGGCCTGCTCAAGAACCCAGGCCTAGATCCTCAACAATTTTTAGGCACTTAACTCCCATTGAAATCAATGGGAGTCAGGTGCTGAAATACCTTTTTGGATCTGTGCCCTAGTCCCTATACTTAAGCCCAAGGGTTTACATGGAGCCTACATGGTGCCTTTTGCATTGAATTTTAACCTAGAAGAGTACCATGTCTTCAGGAGCCCTGAAGGAGAATGGCCACTGCGCCACCCATAGAGACTGTGCAGTGTGCATTACCTCCAGCAAAGAGCCACTATTGCTGGCCCATGTGGGGAGGGAGGGGTTAGTTGGACTTTGGCTCTTTCCCCAGCACACCTCCCCTGGCAGGCTAGTACCTATAGTGGCGCTAACCTGCTGGTGTTCCTGGGAGAGCAGGGGCTGCTATTGTGCATTGGGTGTGCAAGAGGTAAGAGGATTCCTTGCACCCTCTCCTTCCTCCTGTGTACCCACATTAGGCCAGGCCCAACTGAGGCCTAAATCCCTCCTTGGCAGTGGGGACTCAAACTCAGCATTTAAGATGGGATCTCAAACTTATCTTGGCTGTAAATGTGCTCACTACTTGAGGGCTCTTTTGAATGAGGTCCTCAGTCCTCCATTGTACAATGGTCTGCTGCAGCTTTGGAGCCCCTGATTGAAATGTGCATTATACATTCTGCTGAGGCACTGTGGGTAGCTGTCTCCCATGGGTTTGTCAAAGGGAGAGCTTGTCTGTTAATTTAACTGCTGCGAATGGCGGGTGCCAAGCGCTTCAATGAAAGTTCTCAGAGGGGTAGCCATGTTAGTCTGGATCTGTAAAAGCAGCAAAGAGTCCTGTGGCACCTTATAGATTAACAGACGTATTGGAGCATGAGCTTTTGTGGGTGAATACCCACTTTGTTGATGCATGTAGTGGAAATTTCCAAAGGTAGGTATAAATATGCAAGCAAGAGTGAGTCAGGCTAGAGATTACGAGGTTAGTTCAATCAGGGAGGATGAGGCCCTCTTCTAGCAGTTGAGGTGTGAACACCAAGGGAGGAGAAACTGCTTTTGTAGTTGACTAGCCATTCACAGTGTTTGTTTAATACTGAGCTGATGGTGTCAAATTTGCAGATGAACTGAAGCTCGGCAGTTTCTCTTTGAAGTCTTGTCCTGAAGTTTTTTTGCTGCAGGATGGCTACCTTTAAATCTGCTATTGTGTGTCCAGGGAGATTGAAGTGTTCTCCTACAGGTTTTTGTATATTGCCATTCCTAATATCTGATTTGTGTCCATTTATCCTTTTACGTAGGGACTGTCCAGTTTGGCCAATGTACATAGCAGAGGGGCATTGCTGGCATATGATGGCGTATATTACATTGGTGGACGTGCAGGTGAATGAACCGGTGATGGTGTGGCTGATCTGGTTAGGTCCTGTGATGGTGTTGTTGGTGTAGATATGTGGGCAGAGTTGGCATCGAGGTTTGTTGCATGGATTGGTTCCTGAGTTAGAGTTACTATGGTGCAGTGTGTAGTTACTGGTGAGAATATGTTTCAGGTTGGCGGTTTGTCTGTGGGTGAGGACTGGCCTGCCACCCAAGGCCTGTGAAAGTGAGGGATTGTTGTCCAGGATGGGTTGTAGATCACTGATGATGCGTTGGAGAGGTTTTAGCTGGGGACTGTATGTGATGGCCAGTGGAGTTCTGTTGGTTTCTTTCTTGGGCTTGTCTTGCAGTAGGAGGCTTCTGGGTACACATCTCGCTCTGTTGATCTGTTTCCTTATTTCCTCGTACGGGTATCTTAGTTTTGAGAATGTTGGTGAAGATTTTGTAGGTGTTGGTCTCTGTCTGAGGAGTTGGAGCAGATACGGTTGTATCTCGGTGCTTGGCTGTAGACAATGGATCGTGTGGTGTGTCCAGGATGGAAGCTGGAGGCATGAAGGTAGGCATAGCAGTCGGTGGCTTTTCGATGTAGGGTGGTGTTAACGTGACCATCACTTATTTGCACTGTGGTGTCTAGGAAGTGGACTTCCCGTGTAGATTGGTCCAGGCTGAGGTTGATGGTGGGGTGGAAGCTGTTGAAATCGTGGTGGAATTTTTCCAGAGTCTCCTTCCCATGGGTACAGATGATAAAGATGTCATCAATGTAGCATAGGTAGAGAAGGGGCGTGAGTGGACGAGAGCTGAGGAAGCGTTGTTCCAGGTCAGTCATAAAAATGTTGGCATATTGTGGGGCCATGCGGGTGCCCATAGCGGTGCCACTGGTCTGGAGGTATATATTGTCATCAAATTTGAAATAGTTGTGTGTGAGGATAAAGTCACAGATCTCAGCAACCAGTTGTGCTGTGGCATCATCAGGGATACTGTTTCTGACAGCTTGTATTCCAACTGTGTGCGGGATGTTTGTGTAGAGAGCCTCTACATCCATGGTGGCTAGGATGGTGTTTTCTGGAAGGTCACCAATGCATTGTAGTTTTCTCAGGAAATCAGTGGTGTCACAGAGATAGCTGGGAGTGGTGGTGGCATAGGGTCTGAGTAGAGAATCCACATATCCAGACAGTCCTTCAGTGAGAGTGCCAATGCCTGAGATGATGGGGCGTCCAGGATTTCCAGGTTTGTGGATCTTGGGTAGTAGATAGAATAACCCCGGTCGGGGCTCTTAAGGGTATGTTGATTTGTTCCTGTGTGGTGTAGGGAGTGTCCTGAGTAGATGGTGCAGTTTCTTAGTGTATTCCTCAGTGGGATCTGAGGGAAGTGGCCTGTAGAATTTGGTATTGGAGAGTTGTCTGGCAGCCTCCTTATGGTAGTCAGATCTGTTCATGATGACAACAGCATCTCCTTTATCAGCCTCTTTGATTATAATATCAGGGTGGTTTCTGAGGCTGTGGATGGCATTGCATTGTGTACGACTTAGGTTATGAGGCAAGCGATGTTGTTTTTCCACTATTTCTGCCTGTGCACGTCGGCGGAAGCATTCTATGTATAGGTCCAGACTGTCATTTCGACCCTCAGGAGGAGTCCATGTGGAGTTCTTCTTCTTGTGCTGTTGGTGGGAGGGTATCTGTGTATCAGTATGCTATTCAGTGTTATCTTGAAAGTATTCTTTGAGTTGGAGACAGCGAAAGTAGGCTTCCAGATCGCCGCAGAACTGTATCATGTTTGTGGGGGTGAAAAGGGCAGAAAGAGAGTCCCTGAGATAGGACAGACTCTTCTGCTGGGCTGAGTATGTAGTTGGATAGATTGATGATATTGCTGGGTGGGTTAGGGGTACCACTGTTGTGGCCCCATGTGGCAGGTAGGATTTTAGACAGCTTATAATCCTTTTTCCTTTGTAGAGAAGTGAAGTGTGAAAGTTCATTCTTTCTTTGGGCAGGCACTGGGCCACATTTCTCCCTGAGTTACACTTGTGCAATCTCACTGACATCAGTGCAATTATGCAAGTATAATTCAGGGAAAAATTGGGCCTCACTAGTTTTAAAAGTAATGACACATGTCCTGTGGGAAGAGGAGAATCTTTGTCTCAGCAAACCTTTGTCAAACCAATAAGGCTGGATAAAAGTGCGCATGTAAAGCAATGATTTGGCATGCAGGCCAGAACAAATCATTCCTTTCATCCCTGAAAAATCCTGTGTTCATAAAATGCTGAAATTTACAAGTGATTCCCTCATTTCCTCTATGTTAATACCTGAATTTGCTAGAAAAAACTTCTGGTGCCAGAGAATGCTTTGTAAATTTTGACTGGTTAGGATAAGCCTCATCCCTAGTATTCCCTGAAATTCAGTTTTTCATTCTTATTGTCATAGGCCTATATGACTGCAGTGGTTTTGTTTTAGCCATGATAGTATCCATACTCACAAATGCTGCATATTAGTTCTCTCAAGAGGCTTTAAGCTAACTCTGCATGAAACAAGTGGTTACGTGTAACTATGGAAGTTGCCCAAAAAGTTATTGTTTACAATACGTGGGGTTTTCTTTGTTTTTATTCCAAGCAGAATTTGGAGTTTTGTTCTGAAATAAAACTTCTCTTCCTCAGTCACAAGTGAGGGGAGCGAATGGTGGTGAGCTTATCAGAACAAGAGCCTTCAAGTTCACAAATTGCAGAATGTGCTTTTCAAAGGAAATTGTGCATTTGCCATGTATGTGGGCCATTGCTTTCGATGCTCAGTAAAGTGAGTAGGGCCTGATTCTGCCTTCCCATGGTCAGTGGGAGCTACGTGCACATAGGAGACAGTGGCGTTTGACCTTTTTTCTCTAGCAACACAATAGTTATATGGGAAGCACAACCAGTGGCTCTGTAACTTCTAAAATGCAATCGAAATACACAACATCAGAATGTGGTCCTTCCTCATTGAAATTTAATGGGAGTTTGAACATGGACTTCAATGGAAGTAGGATCAGCCTCTTAGAATAGATTGGGGAAAGTAAATATGAAAATACAAGTTGAGAGAGACGGGATCTCCCATCCATGTTAAATGTAAAGGAGAAGGATTCTGTCCTTAGTAATTTCTACCATAAAGAGCATCTTCCCAGGTCTCCAGCATAGTTTAATGATTCAGTAATAATACCAGGTAATCACACCGAACATGGAAATACTGGGCAGCCTTTAAAAGAAAAGGGCAATTTTTTTGTGTTGGAAACAGCTCAGATCTCTTGCAGATTATCTCTACAGTCCTTGACATTAAGCCCTGTGACATTAAGTTGTTTCCTTAATTCTTAGTAACCTTAAGATAAAGCATGGCCCTGAACTCTCTCATGGGAACTGAAATATCCACAAATGGCTAGAATTAATTGTTTGTCATAGCAAAAATAGTACAAGAATGTAAAATAATGGCAGAGGCACTATCTAGAGGAGTGGTTCTCAACCCTCAGCCCACGGGTCGCATGTGGCCCAATTAGCACACAGTGTGTGCTAAACGGTTGCGGGGTCCAGGGCCGGGGCTGCCACGTGACGGCGACCGGGGTTGGGGTTGCCACCCAGCTCCCTGCGGCAGGGTCCGGGGTTGGTGGTGGGGTCGGGTTGGGGCTGCTGCCCGGCCCCCTGCAGCAAGGTCTGGGGTCGGGAATGCCGCCCGGCCCCAAACAGCAGGGGTTGGGGTTGGTGGTGGGGTCGGTCTCACACAACGAGATCTGGGGTCCCTGCTACCTGGCCCTGCTGCTGGGGCTCTGCTCCTAGCCCCACTCTGTGGAGAGGTCTCTGGGCTGGGAGCGCTGGGCATAGCAGTGGGGAGGGGGATGCTGTGGTTCTCAACCTGCGGCCCAAGTACCCATCATGGGCTGCGTATGCGGCCCACAATGATGAATGTCTTGAGAACCACTGATCTAAAGAGGCTGTGTGGTCCTGTGAATAAAGCAGTAGATTAAGACTCAGGAGAAAAGGATTCTGTTGTTGACCCACTGTGTGACCTTGTTAAGTCACTTCACCTCTTTGTGCCTCTGGTTCCCCTACTCCTTTTACCAGTCTTCTCTATTTAGATTGTAAACTCTTCAGGATAAGGACTGTATCTTACTATGTACAAGTATATCACCTGGCGCAAAGGGGCTTGATATCAGTTGGGTCCTATATGTGTTACTGTGATGCAAATCATTAATAGTTATATTATTGTGAGCTGTTCTATTGTGGGCTGTTACCATAGTTTACTGTAGATTTACCCAAGGAGTGGCTTATTAAAAATGAACCTTGGCTTAACCAATCCTAAAACTACCTACTGTCGAGAGCCATTTTGGCTAATGTATCAATGTTATTGCTTATAAAAATGATTGTCTATGTATCTATTTCTACATGGGTCATCTTAAACTTCTGTGTTGAAATAATTCAATACTTTTGTCAGCTGCTACATTTGCAGTAATTCCCTTTGAGCGCCTAGCAGAAGGGCATCTGAGAAGTAGTGAGCTCCAAGGTGCATGTAGAATTGATTATTATTGTTTTGAAATGGTTGTTCTGCAGCCCACAAGAGGCAGGGATCACCACAGCAAAAGGAGATCTATTTCTTTTAAATATTTGGAAGATTTTTTTTTTTTAAGATTAATGAAGCAAAATCTACTAAATTGGTTTTTGGCAAGGATAAAGCC
This sequence comes from Trachemys scripta elegans, assembly GCF_013100865.1. NCBI lineage: Eukaryota > Metazoa > Chordata > Testudines > Emydidae > Trachemys > Trachemys scripta. The sequence continues at coordinate 86,008,982 of NC_048305.1, forward strand.
CCCAGTACAGCAAGTGACTTAAGAACACATGTAACGTTAAGTATCTTAGCGTTCTCATTGACTTCAGTTTTGTTTGGCTTTCAGTTTATTCAACCGTATATAATACTAATAATATTTAAAATAATTGACATAATTGGGATTACTCACATGCTTAAAGTCACCATGTGCTTAAGTGCCTTGTTGAATTGGGGCCAAGGAAATCAAATAGGATATTTCAGGCTATGTCATTTTCCAGTTTCTCTAAGGGATCAGTTCTCTAGAATTCCATGACTTCCTTCTCTTCTTACTTTTTGTAGCTATTTTTGATGCCTGGAGAACTCTCTCTCACCGTCAGGTGCATGCACATTAGAGTTTGCTCTTTGGTTCCCCAGAGCAGAGCAAATCATAAACATATTGCACTTCCTAGTGTAACAGTTGCAGAATCGTCACTTTTGTTGTACAGAAACCTTAGACATTGCCCAAGGGATCAAATTCCTCCTTGATTTTGAGAAAAACCCATCAAAGTCAATGGGGTGGCCTGGAGTAGTAGGACAGATTTTTTTTCCCCATTTAAATTATTAAATTAAAGTCTAGGTTATTATACAGCAGATGCTGATCTTTTATTTTGCAGCACTGTTCTCAAAAACATCAAATGGATGCATGGGCATGTTGTTATTATTGATTGTTTTGTATTGTGATAACACCTAGAGGCCCAAATTAGGCATCAGAGCTACATTGTGCTTGGCACTGTCCACACATAAAATGAAAAGATGGTCCTCGTAGAGAAGAAGAGAAAATTGCTTGCTGGACTGCAGGGAATTCCTGAACTTCTTTTCCTGTTCTTCTCATTATTACTCTACCTTTCCCATTTCTCACTCACCTCTTGCCTTTTGTTTTAATGCCCTCTCAATTCTTTATTCACTCATTGGAGTTGTACATTGTTTGTAGCAATGTGAAGTGCTGAGTTTGGTAGTAATGAGGCAAACGTAAGTGGCTAATGCAAAATGCTGTCCCTCCAGACTCTCTTCTGATGGTTTGTGCCTTGTCTTGATGTTTGTATGTGAAAGTGAACTCTGTTCCTTTTTGTTGTGGTTGCCGTAGGGCTTGGCAAAGAGTTCAGGGGCTGGACACCAGAGAAACAGCAGAAATGAGGAAAGAAAGCAGATGAGAGACAGATGACTCTTTTGAGACTAAGTGAGCGATGACTCTCTTCTGGGGGCGTAGGAGTGAAAGCAGTGGACAGGATTATGGCTCCTGTGGAGCACATCTATGCCCAGCCTATTTATTTGGGCTAGTTATATAAGAGGGGATTTGGTCCCAAGTGCGACCAAGAGCCCCTGAGGCAGAGCATCTTACAAACCCTTGTTAAATACTGCAGGTCTTAAAGTGGGGTTGGGGCAGGTCATCACAGCCCTTCAGAAAAACCTCACAAGATACCATCTCTCTGGAACCATAAACCTTTACAAAGAAGATAAAGTTTCCCAAGGCATCAATGGAAAATGATCTGTCTCAGCAGAACTGTGAAGTCTCTGTCCTCTTTTTAAAAAAACCTTGCAGCATCTTTAAAGGTCTGATCAAGGAAGCCCCTGAATAGCTTGTCACCAAGAACAAACAAAGCCAACAAACCAATTGATCAGGGAAATGTGTGTAACTAAACAGCTCAATAGATGAGTAACCCTGTTATTATCATCCTTGTATATACTGTAAGCTTGTCCCCAGTTGCATCACAGGCATGCTGGGCTTCTGAGGTAACTAACTACTGAAAACAACAGACATTTGATGGAATAAAATGAAACAAAACAAAGCAATTATTTGTCGTTGTAAGTAAAGTGGAAATCAGTGGTTCTAAAGACAAAGGCACAACTCCCATATGTTTAAATTAAATCACATAGGGGATGTATCAGGTCCAAGGGCTAATGTGTCTCCGCTAGGCCATCAATCTCAATGCACTTGCAGTCACTAACACCAGTTAAACAATGTATGAATACAGTCATTTTAATTACACAGCATTTTTCTCCATTGCCATGCTGCGGGTCTTTCACAGCTAGTGTCCACATACATCAGCATATAATAAAATATTTCCTTAGTAAAGGGTACCTTGTACAGGAGGATGTGCCAGCCTGGAAACAGGATCTCTGGGTGGTGTTGCCTCTGCCATGTTTGTAAATAATGTAGTGATTATTCCATATGAATAGGACTGCTGATATTTAGACATGGCAGCGCTATTGCCAGAAATAATATGACAGAGTGTAAGCTGGTGGAATGGATCAGCAAATTCAGTAACCAAAAACAAAACAAAAACCCCAAACTTTGTCTTACGATTTATTCCCAAGTGAGACTAAAATCCCTATCAGGTTTGCCACAGAGATATGTCAGCATTTTCATTCAGCAAGATTTTATTTTTGAAGGTCTTTTGAGTGGACTGGTATTTTTTTTTTTTTAAGAGCATGTTAGACAAACACCTGTCAGGGATGGTCTAGATCAGTGGTTCTCAAACTGTGGGTCTGGATCCCAAAGTGGGTTGTGACTCTGTTTTAATGAGGTTGCCAGGGTTGGCGTTAGACTTGCTGGGACCCGAAGCCAAAGCCTGAACCCCACCACCAGGGGGCCAAAGCCCAAGCCCCACCACCTGGGGGCTGAAGCCGAAGCCCAAGGGCTTCAGCTTTGGGTGGCGGGACTCAGGTTACAGGCCCCTCAACCAGGCCTGACGCCCCTTGGGCTTCGGCTTTAGCCTCTCCGCCTGGGGCGGTGGAACTCGGGCTTTGGCCCCCCCAATCCTGGGCTGTGAGACTTGGGCTTTGTCCCCTCCCCCCATCTTGGGCTGTGAGGCTCAGGTGGGCTCAGGCTTTGGTCCCCGCTCCTGGGGTCATATAGTAATTTTTGTTGTCAGAAGGGGGTCATGATGCAATGAAGTTTGAGAACGCCTGCTCTAGATAATACTTAGTCCTGCCATGAGTGCAGGGGACTGGACTAGATGACCTCTCGAGGTCCCTTCCAGTCATACAATTCTCGACCAAACACGAGCATAATGATATTATGTAACCAGGAAACAGACACCCCCAACTTAGCTTGCAGTCTAGCCCTGTACCCCAATGGGTCTGGGCTTCTGCTCTCTCTCAGGCTCTCCTTTTCACTGCTGACTAGCCAGTAGTTGGCAGTAGAGAGTTTCCAATATTCCCTCTAAGAGCCTGACTGAGTCCTCAACCCCACCTCATTACTCTATCCCATACATTATACAAGGCCTAAGCAGGGAATTAACCAGAGTGGGTTGAAATTTTTCATCTGTTTTTTGATGAAAAATAGTCTTTTTGTCAAATTGGACATTTAAACCAAATTAGATTGTCACCAAACAATGGAAAAGCAAAAATATTTTGGCTGGAAGCTGAAACACTGTCGTTGTGCGTATGGGTGGGTGGGTGCGGTGAATTTTTTTTTTAAATTAAACCCAACAGATTTTAAAGAAAAACGTCAAAGAAAATGAAACACTTTTTGTTTTTGTGTAATTTTTTCTCTGTAACGCAAACCATTTTCCAGCCAGCTCTGGAATGAACTACTTGGTTTAGGGAAAGCAACCCTACCCTAACAGCATTGCCTCAGTCTTCCCAGAAGCATCAGTTTCAGCAGCAGTGGTTCCAGGAATGTCCAGAAACATATGGTGGCATCAGCTAAGGTCATAGTCTAGGTGGTTATCAAAATACTTTTTGTCATAAATTCATCCTCGATACAACTCTATTGAAGTCAATGAATTTGTTCTCTTGATCCTGAATGCACTTGAGTTTTACCAAACCTCTTTGGCCTATTATTGATGATTACAAAAGATTTGAGAACTGATGCTTTTCCTTTCCCCTCCCAACACAGTCACTGTAGGAAGCTACAGGAGGCAGCAGAACCAGTTTTGTGTAACTTGGTAGGTAGAGAGGAGCAGGAAACTTACATGGAAACACATTCTGCAGCTTGGTTCTTTTATGGTGTGTCTGTTGAATCCAGATGGCTTTAAGGGGAAGCTACAGCTTCAAACTTTACCTGTTTTAGTTTGTTACTTTTTGATTCCATTTGTGGCTCTCTTCTGAATTGTTTGTATGGAGAAGGCCATCAACTGTTGCCAATGCTCTTTCCCTGACAAGGCTGAAATCTAACAACAGGCAGGTGAAACCAAACCACTACAAGAGATGAATGATATAACCTCTCTTTTTAAATCCAAAATTGAGAGTTAGCTGTTAGAATATTTCTTTTGTTTAAAATAGAGAGAGAGCCTTATTCACTACAATAAAAACCTATCTGACATAAGCTGACTCCAGATCCCAGCTGAGATACAATAACCACCACCACCATCACGAGTAATTGTCAGTCTCAAAAGGATGCTATGAACTTACTAAGCATGCCGGCTGAGGTATGCTTGGGGTGCTCCCTTCAGGCCAGGGTTCTTCTGTTGGTACTGGAGCAGAGAGTGGAAGATTGCTGTTGCCAATGCTGTATTATTTTATTAATTATTTATATTACAGTAGTTCCTAGAGGCCTCAGTCAAGACCAAGGCCCCATTGTGCTAGACACTGCACAAACCTGGACTATAGACAAATAGAGGAAAAGAGGGGCTGATTTTCCTCTCACACCAGTGTAAACCAGGCGTAACTCCCGTGAAATTCATGCAGTTGTATACAATTGGTTTGTGAACAGACCCTTTGTTTAATGTTGAGCCTATAAAATTCTTTTTGTTGTTCTTCATGCCACCTTGCATCACATTAATCACTAAGTAATGTAACAGTACCCTGTTGACTGGAAACTTGTATGACAATATAACATTAAAAGCCAAATAAGGCAAAGCAGAATATAAACCACTGAGCTTTCAGTGCCCTGTCTTCAATTTTCCTTTCTAGTCTTTAGGGTATAAATTGGTGATGAGGACTTTTGTCCTAAGGGCCCAATGGGTCGTCCCATACACTCCAATCTGTATTTAGCTTTTAAAAAGAGCGCCTCCTGCCAGACAATGCAGGTATCCTTTTCCATGTGTTGCAGGAGGGATATACATATGGTTCCAGCATTTGGATGAATAATGGCTTAGATGCTTTTGAGAAAAGGCAGCCCTGCTTTTCTGAGGGCCAGAACTCACAGTGTGGGGTTATGTTTCTGCATTTTATGCTGCTTTAGGTTTCCCTCACTTTTATTTTTTTTATTTTTTTGTAATGCCATGCTGCCTTTCCCTTCTGGGTGTGTGTGTGCGTGGGGGAATGCCATTACATGCGGTAATTATGCTGTTATTCTTATTGCATTCATGTATTGCACTGTTGCACAGACCTCGGAAATATACATCCAGCCATCTGATCCTCCTTTTTTTTTTTTTTTTTGGTTCTATACAAATTCACTTTCAGCTGCGAGGCATATAGGTATAATTCCCTCTGTTTTCTGATGCTGTGTGAGGCTTAATCATATCCCAAGGAAGCAGTATAATTATTAAACCACAGGAAAGTTAATGATTGGTATTTGCTATTCAGCATAACGCATTTTGGTGTCCAGAGTTTGGCATGCCATCCAATGAGAAAACCAACTCAGATGAATAATCCTCAAACCACACATGATTTTCCCATCTGCTTTTGTATTCCAGATAGAACAATGACTTTGCTAGTCTTTATTAGAATAATACCTTTTTGATCAAGATTCCCTGTAGTTATTGCATAGCAGATGTAGTACCTACTGTATATTCTACCCTAGAATTATCTCATGGGTCATATATGGAGGAAAATGGGTATTTCATCATGTGCAAATTAGATTTTTACATACAATTTGCATGGTTGTATAAACGTTGCCTACTGTACTTGTCATTACACAAATGCATAATTCAGGGTATTTTGTTAAATCAAGAGCTCCTAATGTACTTTGCTTATTATGTATAAAATCCTTAGAAAATTGGCTAACAATTGTTCAACATTTCTTTATTGAAGAGATTACATAGCAATCTAGCAATGGCAATTGGTCTTTAGTGGCTCCCAGTATTTTTAACAAATTCTGTTTTATTGGAGATTTGTTAATCTATTTCAAATTTTGCATCAATCAAAAAATAAGAGATTGAAGATGAACAGTTCAGAGCGCCTTACAAAGCCATTTTCACTTTTTTGTTCAGAGCCTGATATTTTGGCCAGCAAAGCAGGGTCTTCAATCAGCTCTCCATTTAGCCAATAGGTCTATGTAGTTTGTTTCTAAAATCCTAGCAGCCATTTCAGTTTTTGCATCTTTATATGCCTTGCCTGACCATGCGTGAATTTGGCCCAGTTTGGAATTTGTTTCCTTACTTTGCACCACTGTCCACTCAAAACAGGAACATTAGACAGCAGATGGCGGCTTAGGGGCAGTTTTGATCCCCTTACTCATGTTTAATAGTATCTTCACGAGTGCTCCCAGTCCCAATGAAATCAGTGGGTCACTTGTGGAGTAAAGTGCTACTTAGTATGAGTAGAGGCATCAGAATCTGACCTTCCAAAACTGTTTAAAAGGGACTGTTGATATTTCTGAAAATACTACAGATCCGAAAGTGGAGGATTAGCAATGGTTCCAAGAATGATAATGGCTGTGATTCACTTTCTGTTTTAATGAACTGTATAAACTGGAATTTTGCCAAGATAATGTAATATTGGCCAGTTGCATGCTGACGAATCGATCCCAGGAGCCTGTAACACTTTTATTGATGCTGGGTGTAACATTCCCCTTTCTCTGTTTGGATCAGTCTATGGTTTACTTGGATTTGTTTTTAAAAACAAATCCAAAAGTCAGCACTTGAATGTTAAAAGTCTGATTTTGGCCTCTCACATACAGGTTTTACGCGGGGTGTCATTCCACCAGTGTGAGATCAGAAACAAGCCCTGAAGGCCTGATTCGCCACTGTATCATTGACACCTGTGCAGAGTGGGTATAAAATCCTAGCAGACCAGGATGGTAGCATTTATACTCACTTTGCACAGGTGTAAATAATTAGGCAGTAGTCCATTAGGCTTTGAGAGTGAAATTCACCATCTACCCCTAGCACAAACACTCTCTACATTAGCTTCTGATTTCTGTGTAAGTGAAAATCCATTGACTCCATCCATGGCCCGGTCCCAATGCCGACCATCAGGTTGGTTGATTTGGAACAGTCTCAGAGTCCCCTCCCCTGAGCAAAGGGTGTTCACACCCCCTATGTGCAAACATACCACATGGATCCATGTACTGTGAGGGGCCCTCCCAAAGGACATGTATTCCACCTTCATGCTCTACGTGGATATTTATGGGGAACACAGGTAACTGGCTTGTTGGGAGTGAAGGTCTAACAGACACGTGCTGTGAATTTTAAGAGTCTGTTCTGAAAACATTTTAACAGCATAAGCGGAACTGTGTATATGTAAGAAATTGCAGAGTAATCATGTTTGTGAGAAAGAGATAAGATAAAGTAATTAAAAGCTAGAAAAGACCATTTGAACTAACATTAAATCTGCACTGATGGAGGAGAGTTAATGTGGAAATGAAAAACCAATACATATGTATAAGAAGAGATAAAAAGTGTTATAAATAAGTTTGTGTAAGAAAGGAAGGTTAAAGCTGGATTGGCTGTTGCTGGAGGCAACCAGGATGAGATCATCCTGATGATTTTCTCACTTGTGAATAATTGATCACCACTTGCCAAGTGTTTTGCCATAATAAAGATTTGTTAGACCCCTTTCCTGAGTAAATGAATCTCCATCCAACATGGCTGAAATGCTGCAAAACTGACCAGACATTCTGATAGGGTTGCTATCTCTGAGGCAGTGGCATTGGAACAATTTTTATCCTGGGGATGTTGAAAGCCATTGAACAAAACTGTAAACCATGTATATAATGGAAACCTCTTCAAGCCAGGGGGTGCTGCCACACCCCTCGTTCCAGCACCCCTTCTCTGAGGTACAAAAAATCAGGACATCCAGTATTTTAATGAGCCCATAAAACTGGGCAGCTGGCAGTGTGTACTGAGTACCCTTACCCATTTCCCAGGACAGCTACCTCAAAAAAGGGGCGAGCCTAGGCAGGGCCGGCTCTGATGTTTTTGCCGCCCCAAGCAAAAAAAAAAAAAAAAAAACCTGCAGCGCGGCCGGAGCAGCACAGCAGGAAAAAACAAACAAACAACCCTGCGGGGCGGCCGGAGCCAGGGGACTCCCTGCGCTGCAGACGTGCCCCAGCTAGTGGGGGGGAAAGAGAGAAGGGGGGCGGCCAGGGCTTCAGCAGGGAGCTTACCATGCGGCCCCGACAACCGCGCTGCCTGCTAGGAGGGCTCCACGCCGCTTGGGTCGGTGGGGAGGGAAGGACGTGGGCTGCCCTGCCGGGCTTGCTACAGACCTGGCACCGGCTGGGGCAGACGGAGCACGCAGCCCGCTCCCAGCAGGGTGCTCCCCTCCTCTGTGCCGCCGCCCCCTACAGGGCGGCCGGATCAGCGAACCAAAAAAAAAAAAAGTGGCCGTGCTGCCCTAGGATTGGGCGGAATGCCGCCCCGTAGAATCTACCACCCCAAGCACGAGCTTGCTCGGCTGGTGCCTGGAGCCGGCCCTGAGCCTAGGAAAACCTGGACAGGTGGCAACCCTACATTCTGACAAGTCTGTGGCTAAGTGAACTCTAAATCCAAAGGAATCGGATGATTTTGCATGGAAACGTGTGTGGCATTAGATTCATCTCTATGTTTTGAGGGCATATGAAATCTAGGAACGTAGTTTTGTTTTCTTACATTTGGGGCTTGAAATAAAAGAGTCACTCAGGAAGTAAGGAAACAGTTGTTCACTGACAAAGTTTGAAAGTTGTTTTGAAGCAGAACATAGTGGCTCCCCCCCCACTCTATAAATAACTCTTGGCAGGCAGAAACAACCTTGATTGCATGAGATGAAGTAGAGCAACCAGCAGGCTCTACAGCAGAATAAATGGCACTGTGCCAAGAGCTTCATCAAATGAATAATAGCTTCCACTTGACAATCAGTAAAGTGCCTCTTCTCCTGTGGATTTAGTTTTTTAATGATGATTAGAGAGGATGGGCCCCTAAAATTTCTCTGGTAGAAATGACCTCCTATTAATTTCTGTTACTTGAAATGCTGAATTTCAAAGCTATTTTACAGCTGCAAAACCAAAGGCACTGACATAAAGGAACTATTATCTTTGTAATTGTAGCAACAAGTACTAGATTTGTCATTGATTAACAGAGACTTTTTAACTTTATGATCCTTTTGTTGGCTAAGTCCCTGTATACTATTCTGAGCTTTTCAGATTTACTGACTTTGAAAGTCAAATGTTTGTTATAGCTACAGTGCTAAAGTACATTTGGTTAACAAAAAAATCCCTTCTAGAACGCTGTCTCTCTTTTTATTTCATTCTTTCATAGCTTTTGCTGTAACATCCAGTACTGATCATTATGGGTGGCAGGGAATCCAGTTCAATATGCACAATATATTGTGCACACTGTTTACTAAAGTATTTTGTGGGGGTATGTGCATAGCATACACATGTAAAGAGGTACATCTTCTCCGGTGCATATATACACAATAAAAACATATGTCCTATGTCATTGTATCTAAGATCAGGAAGGGTCCTTTCCCCAATCTGGGAAAGGAAGCTGAGAGGTTTAATATCCAGAGGGTTCATCATCCTGGAAAAACTGAAACTCTAAACATACTCCACATCTATTCACTTTCCTCATCTTTCCCAGAGCAAAGTAACAGACAGAAACTGAATGCAGTCAAGTTGCTGCTTTTATCTGATGTTAAAAGGTTCAGATCTGAGCTCACCTGTTCATCAGAATGTTCATCAGTCCAGACTAGGCTTCTGTCCTCGGGCTGCTTAAACTAAAGGGCTGGGATGATGCACGTGGCTCAGTGGTCCAAAACGTAATTTAACTTTTTATAGCCATAGAAACACTCTGCTCACTTCAATATCAAATTTCTTTAAGGTACATGTTTTTTTCTAATATAGAGCACATAAATGCTCAGGTACTGTGTGAATACCTAGACTAGATTAGACAGGCAGTGCTTATTTCCAATGCTCTTTACCTTTTTGTGGGTACACATGGGGACCTGGGGGAAAGAAGCCAAAGACACCTTCTTCCCCACTATTGGAACCTCTCCGCATCAGGGAAAGATAAGTTACCAGGACTCTGAGTGCCGGGGGAACCCCAGTGGATTCACCCCAGGGAGGAAGGGTGTGTCAACAAACCCAGCTCCACTCTCCTTATGCAGTGGTCTGCAGCCCCTGTCAGAGGTGGGGGCATGTTCTCTTCCAGCCTCTTTGCTCTGTTTAAGAAGGATTGCTCAGGGTTCCTGTGTGGGGCTGACACCCTTCCCTCTTCTCAGCCTTTACGTGGCTATTCTTAGTAAGGGCAGGTTTTTGCCCACAGAGTAACAAAAGTTGTGGCAGTTTTTTAAACAATAAGGACTTTTGTAAAATGGGTGAAAGTTTTAACTAAAGTACTATTAATAGAGAAATTTGGCCATTTGCCTCTGCAACATTTCCCATTCCTCACAGCAAAACATGGTTATCTGCCTGTTTTGTTCTCGAATATGGAACAAGCAAACCTAAACTTATCTCCTCTACAGCAATAGCATTTGGCAACTGATCTGAAATGTGATGAAAGTGTTAGGCTGGGATTCTCAAAGGTGTCTATGGGAGTTAGGAGCCCAACTCTCATTGACTTTCAATAGGAATTAGGCACCTCACTCTCAAAGGCCGCTTTCAAGAGAACAGCCTCAGCCTGAAGGTATCACAAATGCATCACATTTGAGATGAATGAAAAGAACTGATTTGTCGCTCAGCACAGATGTTGCAATGTTGTTGATCTCTACAGGTAAAGGTTAAGGGAGAGGAAGGATGGTCCCTCGGCCTGCGCCACTTCCAGCAGCTCCCATTGGCCTAGAGCAGCGAACCACAGCCACTGGGAGCCGCGATCAGCCGAACCTGTGGGCGTGCCAGGTACACAAACCGGCCTGGCACGCCAGGGGCTTTCTCTGCACAAGCGGTGGAACAAGTTTGGGAACCACTGGTGTAGACATTTTGGCTCAGGTTAGAGCCTGGACAGTGGGTGGGTCCCAGAGATCAAGCTGCAGCCAGAGTCCAAATATCTACACTGCAATTAAACAGCCCCTTAGCCTGAACCCAAGTCAGCGGGCATGGGCCAGCCGTGAGTGTCCAATTGCACTGTACTACTACTACCCTTTAGTACTAGATTTTCTAAGGTCGTTAGGTGCCTAAAGATTCAGACCGATACCTGGTGGAATTTTCAGAAGCTCTTTGGTACCTAGATGCTTTTGAAAATTACTTTGGGTGTGTAGCAAAGTGAGACTCACTGGCACAGCACCTCCTGCTGGTCGCCCTGGGAATTAGCTCTTGTTCAGCCTGGAGTGCTCTCTGCAGGCCAGTGTCTCACCTGCCTCAAGCCCCGTGTCCCTCCCAGACCCCGATGCCCTTTTCCTCAGGGTTCTGCCCCCTGAAGTACCCCCACACATGGGGTCTCCCCTCCCAGGGAAACCCTCAACCCTCTAAACCCACCTTGCCTCAGTGGCACTGCCAGTCATCATCTAGCCCCCGCTCACTGGGGCAAACTGCAGTCTGTCATGGCCACTTATCATTGGCCAGACAGTTGGACCAGCCACCGCTGCCTAACCCTGGGCTGCAGCCTCTGCAAACCCAGTACCTGTTTTGGCCTTGAACAAGGCCCACAGCCTGAGGATTTACCAGGCTGGAGCTCCCCAGCTTCTCTTGCCTTTCCCCAGCCCTGTTCTGTTCTGTTCTGTTCTGTTCTGTTCCCTGAGCTCCCAGGCAGCCAGGTCCTTCTCTCTCCAGAGCAAGAGAGAGACTCTCCCAGCTCTTGGCTCACAGCTCTTTCATAGGGCCAGATGTCTTCTAATTGGGCATTACCCCATCTGTGGCTGCCTCTCCAATCATCCTAGCTTGGCTGTTTTAACCCCTGTTCTCCAGGAGTGGGGCAGCCGCCCCACTACAGGGTGCCTAACTTTAGGCATCTTTAGGCACCTAAATACCTTTGAAGATCTGGTCCTTAGTTTCTCTGATCAAACGGGGGCAAAGTGCATTAGGAGCTCTTTCCGTACTATATAGAGAATCCTTAGAAAATTTAGCTAACAATTGTTCAACATTTTCTTGACTGAAGAGATAATAGCATGCCTCGACCTTGCAATGGTGTTGTGTGGATAAATACATTGAAGAGTAAGAGGTGCTCAGATATATGGTATGGGCGGGGGGCATTTAGCACCTTAGATAGAATGAACTTTTTATTGTATACAAAAAATGGAGTCCAAGAGTAATACCATGTTGTGCTTCTATGTAACATACAGGATAGAACATTCACAGTAGACAAAATAAAGAAAATTTAAATAGAGAAATGTTCAGTCAATCTGTTTATCCAGTTATTTTATACCACACTCCTCACCATGGTGTCTGATACAGACATACTATATCTGACGTGATTGATTTCATAGGAAGTTCTTTGCTATCACTACATAGGTGGCTTTTTTGCACTGTGTCAATACAGTGCTTTGGTGACTGTTATTGGTAGTAACTAAGAAGAATGCCAGATGAGTATCAGATTGACAAGAAAAGGTTTTAGAATAATCTCTATGTCTCTGAACAGGGCTGGGGTGCCAGGAGTTAAGAACTTGTGAATGGGGTGGATGCTCTGTTCTTCTTACCACCATTACCTTGGTCAGGATGAATCCTCTCAAAATCACCAGTGCAAAATTATTTCAGATACTTTCCAAAAGTTTAGAAAGATTCACAAAACAGAACTCTTTATTGATGAAAACATTTTTCCCCATGGAAAATAAATCAGATTGCACTTAAAAATGTTAATTAAATACATTGCATATTTAATTCATGGAAAAACAGCCAGTTCTTAGCTCTTTTTTCCTTGATGGACCTTCCAGGGTCAAGAGAGCTGTCTCTCTCCAAGACTTATTGGCCTTGGTAGGCAGAATTCTATTTCCCTGAGCTTGGGCATTGTTAAAGGCTTCCTGCCCTCCCTATTGGCTCTGATTCCCTGTGAGTGGCTGTAAGTGGGAACGAAATGATGCAGCTGGATTCTGTTAGAATCTCTCCCAAACTTTTGGTCTATTAAAGTTCTCTTGCAACGTGCAAAGAGCTTTTCTCTTGGGGGCTTTGGCACATACCCTCTCCTCCCTGCCCCAGAGAAACAGACTGGCTCTTCCCTAATGATTTAAGGTGTGACATCCTGGCCCACTTGAAGTTAATGGGAATTTTGGCATTGGCTTCACTGGGGCCAGGATTTCACCTATACTCACCTCTGCCCCAATTAGTACACATTGCAGGGTTTCCTCCCAAGCTGTGGGCCAGATTGTGATTTCTCTTGCATGTGTGTCCAAGGGGGAAAGCAGCGAGGGGAGATGCGGAGAGCAGGAGGAAGCAGGAATGTCTGGGCGTGGGGTATGAGGTGTTTCTCAGCCCAAAGGTGGCATAGCTAAGCTGGTGCTAGGGTATGGAGGCCAGCTCAAGGGGCAGCGGAACCTGTACCCTTTTGAAAGGTAATACTCCAGAGTGTGCTCCCAGCACCCTTGGATGCATTCTGTTTGCCTCAATATTCTAGAGGCTCAATGCTCTTGGCCAGTGCTGACTGGTAATGCACTTCCACACCCTACTGATGGGGTTGTGGCTGCCAAAGTCACAAGATAGCTTGAGTCACAAGATAGCTAGCACATAGAAATTACATAGGCCAAACTAGTTTAAGAACGTTATGGCTGGATAGTGAGTTTAAAGGGCCAGATTTTCTCCTATGCCGAGATACGATCCGTGTGGGGTGAGATGTCAGGGAGCCCATTACAGCGGTCTCATTCTCAATCTACCCAGGCCCTGATGTACATTGGAGCACCATGGGGGCTGCTTTAATTTATGACCGCTTGTTATGATCCCTAAGGGGCCATATGCCATCTGAGAATTACCACAGGGGAGGCCTGTCCCATCCCATCCCTGTCTACTCCACAACCTCTATGATGTCAGGGCAAAGGAAAATTTGATGTAGGAGCCTCCTCTGCCCACTTTGTACCCACTGAGAATTTCCCTGAAGGAGGGGGAATTCTCAGTTGGCCAGCTGTGGCCAGATTACATCTCTTCTGTACTGCTCAGGTGTCTCAAAGAAGACAGAACTGGGCTGAGATTCTGGCCCAAGAAGTTAAAATCAAACAAACATGGAAGAGGATTAATCATCTTAGCAATAATTTTCAGTCCTACTTTCACTAAAGACAATGGCAAAGGATCAAACCTTAAATCAACAGCAAAAAAGGGAGGATAGTAATAAAACAAGGTAAGGTAAAGTTTTGAGGACAGTGTGTTATAATCAGCCGTTGCTCACATGGAGGGAATTAAAACACAATTTCTAAGTACACTCTACATTACCCACCATGACACTTAACCAGCTCAGACCTAGAGGATGTAGCCCACAATGTGAGTTTATTTATTTAAGTTTTATTCATAACATTTCGAAGACTCTAATAACGCTGCAGGATACCTAAGGCCTAAGTTTATTTTATTGTTTTGCAGCAGCACGTGTGAGGTTGGGCCTTGTTAGCCATGTGTTAAACAGGAATGGGTCAGCAAAAGGGTTTAAAACGAATGCTGTCAGCCAAACCCTGAATTACTTACTCACATGGACAGTCCTACTGAAATCAAGTGAGTGAGGGGATCAGGATAGTACTTACAGCCAACAGTGTCAGTGAGAAACTCAACAACAGCTGGGCAAAAAAGTCCAAGCTAAAATACCAAAGGAAAACAGGCAAAGTTTGTTTTATATTAAAAACCATATGTTCTTACTACTTTTCTTTTCTTTTCCTTTTCTTTTCTCTTTCTTCGATAACATGTTCTTCATTAAAGTTGAATTTAAAGAGCTTCCCTTGCAGATTGATAAATAAAATCTCAGACACAGCTTTATACATGGGGAGGAAGGGAGAAAAACGGATGGCTTTTGTTTTGTACCATTTCATTCATGAGCCAATTCAAGGAAGTGTTACTGTCAAATCAGATCCAATCTTGTGCTGTTAATGGCAGAAACATGTGAGGTGGGGTAGGATTATACACACGCTGCTTCTTGTAGGTTTGGCCTAAGTACAATTTGTTTTCATGTGTAATTTGTAAGTCTAAAAACCAAAGGGCTTTGTCATGAGCTAGGGCCAGTGTGATGTTGTGCTGCATCAGGAGCAGTCTTGGAAACAGATTATGAGTTGCCTCCTGGTTTCCCCCTGTTCTGTGGGGGAAGTGCCCGGCACCAGGCCTATACGTGGTACAGAATACTGCCCATGTCGCTCTGGTTAGCTATGTTATCTAGTGCATTGGGGTGAGTTAAGGCCCCACCCACTACTTCCCACTTGCAGGTGAGGGGAAGTTTAGCAGCATCATGTAGGCTGATCACCTTCCCATGCTGCTACCTGCAGATTTGTGCAGCTGCACAATCTGGGCCACAGTCTGGCCTCAAATGAATTAATAACCTGTTAATAATTAGGACCGAGCAGGCAAGCAGAGCAGTTAGTTGATCTGATGAATTTATCCTTTTTTTCTCTTTGCAAATTGTTTATGGGTAAATTGTGATTTTCTTCAATTTATCCATTGTTAGAAATGATTTGCCAAATCATTTCTGTCAGTAATATGAGCTGTGTTGCCAAGTTTTGGCTGGACAAACAGATTGCTCAGCATTGTTTCTGTTTTCAGAACCAACGAGATAATGGTTACATTAGAATTTGGGAGTAAGTGTTCCCCTCATGAAGACAGAGTGTGCTTTCTGTCTATATTGTCCCAACTCTTGCTTAAAAGCAGCTGTGTCTGTGACCATTCCCACTGGTAGATTCACCAACTAAACTGTTCATAGACAGTGAACCGAAAACAGGGCCGGCTCCAGGGTTTTTGCCGCCCCAAGTGGTGCAAAAAAAAAAAAAGCCGCAATCGCAATCTGCAGCAGCAATTCGGCGGGAGGTCCTTGGCTCCGAGTGGGAGTGAGGGACCGTCCACCGAATTGCCGCTGAATAGTTGGACCTGACGC
Source organism: Trachemys scripta elegans (assembly GCF_013100865.1). Lineage (NCBI taxonomy): Eukaryota > Metazoa > Chordata > Testudines > Emydidae > Trachemys > Trachemys scripta. Next base: position 86,024,985 of record NC_048305.1, read on the forward strand.
CCCTCTCCGGAGTGGCTGCCCCAAGCACCTGCTTGGCAAGCTGGTGCCTGGAGCCGGCCCTGACCGAAAAGGAGTCTGAATACAGTCAAAACAATTTCATTTTTTATTGGTATGAACATTGGCAGAACATTTTTGCGGTATTAGCTCATTTCTCTTAATAACATATATCAAGCTGATTTGTAACTTACACAAAGAGATACACAGTATGCACATTTATCAGTTATCCTCACCCCACTGCTGGGAGAATACCTCTTCTGCACAGCTTCTTTTCTCACCAGGGTGGAACCATGAGCATAAACCTCACCGCATTAGAGACTGGAGCCAATTCCTACTAATAACAATTGGAGTCTTTCCATTGACTTCAATAGGAGCTGGGTTGGGGCCCTAAATCAGGATTGATTTGTAAGATACGATATTTTATGTGTGACTATGTAGTTTGGTTGGTTAACTTCTTATAGTTATCATGGAAGTAATGAATCTTTAGGAGGGATTTGAATGTGGAAAGCATGATGTCTTGGAGGGAATATTTCCTTGAGAACATAAAAATGACCTCACTTATTAAATAATGTCCACAGCTTTCAGGTTTGTGCTTTCAAATCACAAATCTGAGTGATTTCTATTCCCTTAGACAATATTGTATAGCTCTGTATCAGGCACTCTGTATCACAATACACAAGCACATAACAAAAACATGTGTAGTAATATTGTTTGTGATGGATTGACAAAATCAGGGAAATGCAAACTTCCAGGGGATCACCCACTGTCAGGGCAAAATCTCTATTAATTTTGCATGCAGGATATACATGTACCATGCCCTGGCAATGGAATAACCTCAGTGATCCAAAGGTTTTGTTTTCTCATCTCTAACTGTGGTGATCTGTAATAGACATCCGCATATTGGAAAGAGAAGCTTGTCCTTGATTTCTCCCATTCTGGGTAGAAATTGCTATTCATTTTGCATGCACTAGCCTATACTGTGATCATTGAGTCCCTTATGGGTAACATGATACACATTAATGATGCACAGGTTACATTTTTGCAGTCCCTTTAGAGTTGTGTGTAGGAAACTCCTTTGGAAATTAATCAGACTGCTGAACAAGACTTTGAAAATATACTTGAGTGTTCACCTCTGGCAGCACCTCTTTGTTTTCAGTAGATAACAGGCACTGTTCAGTAGTCAGCACTTTCCAATAGATACCACCAAGGTTCCTGCTCTAAATATATGGGGAAATGATGGTGTCCTGGATACTACGCCGTGGCAACTGTAGGCTGTTGGCTTGCTTAGTAACAGTGGCCAGTGCATGTCCCAGAGGTCATATTTAATTAAATTACATTTTGGGACGATAAGATAATTTTAGTGTACAAACATAAGAGAAAGAAATTTTGTGGAAAACCCAAGAACAATGCGTGTGTGTGTGTGTGTGTGTGTGTGTGTGTTTTCCCCTCCAAATAGGCAATGACTGTAGAATGTCATAGATCTGCATGGTTCAGGTTTAAAATATATGGCAGCAAACAAATCTTATTTTACAAAATCCCTCACGCAGACTAATTTCCCTGTGTCATACACTCCTGTGTCTTTAAGGGAGACAACTTTTTATTTAAATTTTGAAACAAAAAATGTCCGCAGTGCTGACTGGTCCCCAGTATACCAAGCTTCAGCAAGATTTAGAATGTACCAGAACAATGTGATGGGAGGCCATTGCTGCCTGGCATTTGGATGTCTCTGTGTAAAATGAAATATACCTGTGCTATCTTTAAGGCTTTGGCATTGTCTTACATGTACCTCATATCTGTATAAAATCACCTAGATCTGTGGGTAATATTGCACAAGGGATGTTGCCAACATTCTGAATGGAATTCCCTATAGAAATATTAAAGTTTGAGTTTATTGTTTCAAGGTAATGAGTATAGCTTTAAATTCAAGGCAAAGACAAGGGCTAAAACCAGATTATGTGGCTTTAAACCACACAAGAATTTCCCTTGTGACATTTTTTGCTGTTTGAGTTTAGTTTGTATAAAATAATCAAAACATTCTGTAGGAATTATAAGTTTTAAAGTGTTTTATCCCCGCAATGCGGTTTGGATCATTTGTGGCAGCCCAAAATTCAGAATGTGGTCAAAATAATCTATTGTAAGCATTAGAAATCAAAATTAGCATTAGAAATCAACCCCCTGAGAAATTTTTCTTCTGTGATTTCAGTTTGTAGAAAACAATCATGTAGGACTCATGAGCTTCTGGAGTGCTAAATTTATCATAGAGGTAGGAGTGTTTCGTGGAGCTCAGGTTTTACAATTTAATTCAGATTTATAATTAATTTTACAAACATATACATTTGTGTCTATGTGTGTGTGCCTATATATGCACAATATGTATAATCTTAAAAATATTAGATAACTGTAATCTGTTTTGTTAGAGGACAATTCACCAATCCTATCTTCATATTGTTACTAATTTCAAGAAAAAAAGCAGTCAACCCAGTGCTCACAGATGTTAACTCTCTGATATAAGATAACTGTGTAAGAGATTTGCTGTTTTTTCTAAAGTATGAGTTTGTCCTCAACTGGTAAACAGTGAAGTCTAACAAATGGTTATTCCAGTATTCCTGACTAGCGCTGAGCAACATGGAAGTTGCTTGCTTTGTGAATGTGACAGTAATAATAGATGTGCATTGGGAAAGTCCTGACCAGATTTTGCTGTCTGTTCTTTTCCTGATAATTTACATTACTAGTTTGTTACCATCATTAATACTGATATCACAAAATCTGGAGGCATGATTCAGCTCAGTGACTCGTACAAAAGAAAACAATAGTTAATTATATGAAATAAGTGCAGTATTCTTCAGGAAATCTGTGCCCGAAAACCGCCATCCTGAGGTAATCTGATACATTAATGATAAAAGCCCCATACGAGACTGTGGGAGTCTAAGTATTTGCCATGAGATATGTGTGCATAGAGTGATTGAGCAACTGTCTGTTTTACATATATGGGTGGGATTTTCAAGGGAGCTCAAGGCTGGCCTACCCCTGATGTCACTTAAGTTAATGATTTCACCAGTGGCTGTGCCAATGGTTTTACCATGGATTTGAATGGGAGTGGAATTAGCCCAACACTGAGCACTTTTGAAAACTCCACCCCAAATGTACTTTGAAGCTGCAACACCTTAAAACCTGCCAACATTAGGATAATGATTTGATATTTAATTTGATGGTAGATGATCATTTTGGAGAAACCACGTCTCAACATACCGAGAACTCTCACTGACTTCAGGCCCATAATGAACTGAATTTCACCTTGTATGAATATAATGAATTAATCCCTCTATATAAAGCTGGCACAAGGCCTATACACCATTTCAGTCTCACTTTAAAGGTGCATAGGACTTGAGACAACCTTCTCCCCAATGGTGAATTTCACCCATATGGTACAATGGCAGCAGTACATAATGTTTCTTCTCACTAGACGTCCCCTGTTCAACTAGCAAAACTCACGAGCTACTTCCTTCCACTCTCTAACCTTCCTTTGCCCCTACTCTCTGTACCTGTTACAATCTGACTGTCTGGTGGAGTGGGGAATTTAATGCAAATGTTACATTCCCAAGTAACATGTTAAGGGTCACTCCAAAGGGTTAGGTTCACCGGAAGCTTCACACTCTCAGTGTTCAAGCAGAAGGGGTTCGTTTTATTTTCACAGTGCCTCCTCCCCCTCATCAAAGCTCTGGGGTGCTCTGCAGTCATTCATAATAAATAAATGATAAAAGCACATCAAAAATAACGAAGCATTAAATTCATGCCCATGAGGCTACACATGGGTTTTAGCCACAGCCCTGCGTTGGGGGTGACGCACAGTCACATTGTCCCAGCAGAAGTACCAGGAGCTACTGTGTTTCCTGGAGTTCCCAGGCCCACAAAGGAGAGCCTGCTCATTGCTCCATCCCTTGGAGGATAAAGCCAATACATGTTCCTGTGTGTGGCTGGTGAAAGCAGGGGTGGGCAAGGGGGACTGGCAGAAAGGGCAGGCTGATAAAATAGAAGGAGACAAAGTTATTTGTTTCCCCTCAGAAATCAACCTTCCTGCTTTGGGCTGTGATTCAGGAAAGCACTTAAGTATGTGCATAACTTTATACATTCACTTCAATAGGACTTTAGCATGTGTTTAAAGTTAGGCATGTGCTTAATTGTTTTATTGAACTGGGGTCTTTGAAAGCAGAAATAATCAAATCTCTTCCTAGAGTGGGTATCCCAAAGAGCTGTCAGCATAACAACAGCTGGAAAGGTTGGATTCTGCACAGTGCCAAAGGCAGGGAGCTGAGGAACTATTTTTCAAGTGGTGGTGATCTGACTGCACTGTTACTTTCATGGTAAGCTCTTTGGGGCAGAACCTGGCATTTGTTCTGTTTTTGTATTGTGTCTAGCATCATGGGGCCCTGGCTACCATAATACAAACAATAATAATAATAGGAGAGATGCCCTGTAGAAATCTAGGTCTATCTATCCAAATACCTGACCTGAAGACCACCTCTGTGTAGCTCAAAAGCTTGTCTCTCTCACCACCAGAAGTTGGTCCAATAAAACATATTCTCACCCACCTTGTCTCTCTAATATCCTGGGACAAACATGGCTACAACAACATTATAAACACCTGTCCTGGCATTCATATCTTGCTCAAAAACGTGGCATCTTAACACCTTACAAATGCAAAATGCAAACACCACAAAGGACCCTGATCTTTCCCTCCGCTCAAGTCCACGCAGTTTAATTTTTTTTATTTTAAAATGGCCCAAATTCAACCCTGGCTCAACCACATTGATTTCATTGCACTTGTGTCCACTTACAGCCAGTCTGAATTTGACCCTTTGTTTTGGATCATTGCTCTGTCTCTCTGCGCAGAATATCTACTGCAGCTCCAACAGGTTTAGAATCTTAACGGTAACCCTCTTCTTCCTCCTAAACCAAAAGGTTTACATTTCTGATTAAAATGATGTCACGTCCAGTTTTGCTCAGTATCCCCAAAGTCATTTTTAGCAATAAGATTTTTACTCTAAATGTAGATTAGATGGAAGATCATCTTCTAGAAAATCCGTTCTAGCAGAACTTTGGAATAGCTTTATCTAAGTTTTAAGTTTCTTTTGCTTTGCCCTCCTCTTTAATAACCTTTACATGCATAAAAGGAATCTTTTGTCAGTTTCACTTAACAAGAAAGTTTTGAGAGAGAGGAGAGCCAAGTTTGCTTTAGAGGGTGTGTCTTCAGGATAGAATTCTTGACCTGAACATGTTCATCTCGGTGAGACTAGCAGCCGCTATCTGGATCTTCTTAAAAAGGAAGTCGTGCATTCATGAGGCTGTTTGGAGCCAGGAGAAGGAGAGAAATCCTGTGAGGATGCTATGTTATTCCTGCATGAGAATTACTTTCTCCCAAGAGCAATGTACAAATTCTGTGCGGATGGCCTGTTCTAGTAGGATTGTTTAAGGCCATTCTCATGCAATTTGAACTTTCATGATACCCATTTACCAATTCTTGGGGAATATCCTGTTCTGGTGAGATCTGTGGATAGTGGCATGTAACTGTGGGATATGGAACGGGAAAGAGCTGGGGGGCTGAGCTGTGTCAGGGTAAATGATTTCTGGCTGGGTTCAGGTTAGGCTGGCTCCTGTTGTAAATTAGGATTTGTAATACCTCTTGTGTATATATATTTTGTGGGTGTGTAACTGTAGAGCTCATGAGTTATTTTCTTTGCTAACAGCGGGGTCCATTGTACACCATGCTGCCCTGGCCCATAGCAATGAGAAGCCCTTGATTTCATAAGGAACACTGATAAACAGAGAAAACACACATGGCATTAATATCATCATCATCTCTGGATGATGTTGAAAGTAACACATGTTGTAACAGTACATATAAATCATCTCGATACAACAGAGACCATAGAAAAGGTCCGTGAACCCCTCACTCCTATAAAATGCCAACTGTTACAAGTGTGCTCTCTGGCTGTATACATGTAAATAGTTAGTCAGTAAGGTTCCAGTAGGTGGTGCTCAAGAATCTGTAGCATAGTTCTTGTCTGACCAATACAGCTTTTGCTGTTCGCTGCAAATGGCTTCCTTTGTGATCTGTTAACATTTGCTCTTAAACACCAAGTGTGGAAACTCAAATAAGGGTCTGGAATCTAAAATGCTGAATGGATTGAATTTCTACAGAGGATGCCATGACTAACAAGAGCTATGGTGACTTTGCTATGTATTGGACAGGGTATGCAGAACTGCAGTGTTTTTGAAAAATCTTTTCCATATGAGTGTTGGTGTGAGATTGTTCTTTCAGAACATTTCACTGTGTTCCTCAGTGTGTTGCGGTTTTTCACTGCTGTAGATCTGTGAGCAGGAAACTGATCTGTTTTCAATTGGTGGCTATAATGGTCACATTTAAATTGTGCATATTTTTTTGAATTGATTTATTTTGTGGGTACAGGGTGTAGGTATGAAGTTTCAGTGCATACTCATCTCGGGTAAAGAGAAAACTCAGATGAACTGCAAAGAGGTCAGGTACCTCTGAACTTCGAGATGCTCATGGGGTATAGTTTGGGTGAGGAAACTTGGGAAAACAGCCTAGAGCACCCCATTGTCTACCTGCTAGGGAGATGTCAACTTCCAAATGAACACAGAACTTCAGGTGAGAGTGTGTAATCATTTCGTACAATGTTAGAATATATGTATATGATTTTCTATCCCTTTTTTAATGTAATAAAAAATCCTATTTGCTTTTCTAACCATTGCTGTGCACGAGGAAGCAGCAGAATCTAGTGGCTATGATAATGGACTGGGAACCAGAAGACATGGGCTCTAATCCCAGCTAGGTCCTTGACATGCTATGCAACTTGAGTCCTGTCTGTGCCAGTTTTCCCTCTGTCCATGTTGTCTCTCTAGATTGTAAACATTTTAGAGGCAGAGCTTGTGTGTTAACACAGTCCCTAGTGCAATGTACAATGGGACCTTAAGCTCAGTTGGGGGCATTTAAGGGCTACTGTAATAAAAATAATAACAATAACTGAAGAGGAAGGATAGCCCAGTGATGAAGAGGCTAGTCTGGGACTCTGGAGATCTGACTCAGATTTCCTGTGTGACTTTGAGCAACTCACTTAGGCCCAGATCCCCCAAGATACATAGGCTCTTAAATCCCATTGGGCACCTAAAACACATTTGAGACTCTGGGTCTTAGTCTCTCTGTGCCTCAGTTCCCCATCTGTAAACTGGGGATAATAGTAATTCCCTACCTCACAGGGGTGTTGTGAAGATAAATACATTAAAAGTTATGAGGTGTTCAGATACTATGGTAATGGTAGCCAAATAAGTACCTAAGGAATTGGGCAGCCATCTTCTCTGAGCCCTAAACAACAGCTCCTAGGTCTTTTCCCTACGATGATTCTGCCAGCAGCTGAGAGTCTATTGGTGCAGATGAAAGGTTGGGCTTAATAATTTTCATATACCTGTGTTAAAATTCAGCTGCCCTAATCTGATAATGCCATCCAGCACTTCCTCATCACTACCTTTCAGTTAAGAAGAAAACATATGGGTGAATTTTTTAGCTACACATTTCTATGCTGCAGTAGAACATGGTGCATGCGTGTGTGTGTGTTTACTGACTTATTCCTTGGATGTCCGTTTATATGGGATATTGATTAATTATTTTAGTTTTATTGCCTGCAGCTTGCTTGCTTATTTTTAAAGCAGTTCAAAGGTAGTGTCTGCTGGGGATTGTTCTCATTGTGGCTATTGGGATTCTGGAGGTTGATGACAGTTTCTTTCACTGTATGCTTGTTACTCTGATTTATTTTGAAAGTGCATAGCTTTTTGGTTTATTTAACAGAGCCCTAGCCATGGATCTCATCCCAGATTTTCTCTCAAGAAATTTAAATTGAAAAGGAGAACACTGACATGGCAGAATTTTGGCTTCTACCTTTGCCAGGTAATGAGTAAAAGATGGTGTGGAAAATGAAAGCATGTGTTATTTACGTGTACATTCAATAAGAAACAACAAGAATGGTAAGAAGAATTAGATATGCTGCCTTTGGACATCAGGACCCTGGTCCTGTGAGATGGTAACTTGCAGAAGGCGCTTATCGAGGGCCAGATCATTAAAGGTATGTAGGTGCCTAACAACACAGATAGGCATAGGTGGTGGAACTATGGGTGCGGGGGTGCTGCTGCACCCCCTGGCTCGGAGCAGTTTCCATCATATTCAGGGTTTAAAGTTTGGTTCAGTGGCTCTCAGCACCCCCCGTATACAAATTGTTCCAGCACCTCTGCAGATAGGTGCCTAGTGGGATTTTCAAAAGCACATTGAAATCCATGGGAGCTATGCACCTAACTCATCTAGCTACTTTAGTGAATCCCACTAAGCACCTAACCGAATCTTTAGGCACCTAAATACTTTTAAAAATCTGGTCCTGAGAGCACTTACTCCCAATGGGAGTTTCCCTGAATAAGGACAAAGTAAATACTGGGGACGGGGTTCAGGATGTAGCCCTTACTCTGTAAATATTTGTGAAGGAAGGAAGCACAATCTTTGCTGTGTTACCAGACATGGGACGAGCATGATCATAGATGAATAGCAATTGCTATACCAGAGCAAATAGTCCATTCTCTCAGTGGCCAGCACTATTACACAGGAACGTGTAATAAAACCTGCAGTGGACAATTATGGAATAAGTAGCCCATTGGGGGAGTTTCTTTCTAACACCCATCAAGTTGGGCTTGTGCTCTGAAACATGAAGGTTATTTCCCCATAGTTAAAAAAAAACAAAACTAAAACACTCAAAGATTTTCCTATCTAATGGAACTCCTTATTATCCATGACCAATCCTTTTTTGAATGCTGTTCTTGGCAGTGAGGTCCGCAGGCTAATTATGCATTGCGTAAAAATAATAATTCTTCCTTTTAGCATTTTTAATCTCTGTCTTTCAATATCATCCCAGACACTCTTGGTTTTGTATTGTGGAGAGGGTAAACAGGCACACCTTATGGCTGATGGGTAGGAATAATTTTTTCAACTTAGCATTTTCACCACCGCCAAAGCAATAATAACAGCAGGAAAGAAGGAAGAAGACAGAGGAGGATGAATAATAAGACTTAAAAAACCCTCCCCTACCTGTCTTAGTGGGAGGAAGGAGGAAACTAGACTCATGAGTGGGCCTTTTTATACAGGTGGTGTTAGTTTTTTTGGTAGGTGCACAGATATGGTAGTGAGGAATGTGGCAGTAGTACTTAGATGAAAAATGCATGAAAGTGTGTTATATTTTTTATATTCCAAAGCAAAAGTTTATACCAGAGATCGGCCACCTTTGGCATGGTACGCAGCCATCAGGGAAATCCACTGGCGGTCTGGGACAGTTTATTTACCTGCAGTGTCCGCAGGTTCGGCTGATCGCAGATCCCACTGGCCGCAGTTCGCAGCTCCAGGCCAATGGGGGCTGCGGGAAGTGGCAGCCAGCACATCCCTCGGCCTGTGCCACTTCCCACAGCCCCAATTGGCTGGAATGGCGAAGTGCGGCCAGTGGGAGCTGTGATCGGCTGAACCTGCGGACGCTGCAGGTAAACAAACCGTCCCGGCTCGCCAGTGGATTTCCCTGATGGGCCGCGTGCCAAAGCTTGCTGATCCCTGGTGTATACCAAGCAGTTTAAGTCAAGAAGAAGGGTAGTGCCTGGAAGATACTCTTTCAGATGAATGGTTTCAGAGTAGCAGCCGTGTTAGTCTGTATCCGCAAAAAGAACAGGAGTACTTGTGACACCTTAGAGACTAACAAATTTATTAAGAAGTGGGCTGTAGCCCACGAAAGCTTATGCTCTAATAAATTTGTTAGTCTCTAAGGTGCCACAAGTACTCCTGTTCTTCTTTCAGATGAAGGCAGTATTAAAAAGAAGGCATGTGTCCACCATAATACAGATAAATGGTTCCAGGGAAATCTAGGAATAAACTGCAGCAGAAAAGTAATTTTCATGCCCCGCCCTCTTTTTAAGTTATTCTTAGTTGTCCAGTGTCTTTTGAAATCTGAAACAAATATTTAACAGGGATATTAAAAATGTGAATTGCCAGTCAACATTTTGGTCAAAGGGCTTAGTTCAGTGTTCATTAGGAAGTTCTAAGTACCTGTGGAATTTCATTTTGAAGGGTAACACTTGTTTTAGATTAAAGTGTTGCAAACTGTCTGAAAGTTCCAAAATTAATGCTTTTTGTTTCTCTGATTAAAAATGGGTAATTGTTTTTGATGATTTTAATCCAGTTTAAAACAATCAAGTTATAAACTCCCCAAAATGGGATTTATAATAGTGGTGACAATAGCTCCTTTTTTATGGAGTTGAAAAGAACATTAGGATATATAGCTTATCTCTGTGTCTTTCATTTAATAACAAAAAGGATGAGGCACAACGTTATAAAGAAGGTGTTGTTTTATTTTATATCCTGCTAATGATCAGACACAGCATTTTTATAGTCCCTCCTATAGAAGGATCTAAAACTGTATTCCAAAAATTCCTTAAATTCAGGGCACAGCGTGAGGTTGGTAAATAAGATTTTGCCTGTTTTAAAGATATGGAAAGTGAGGCACAAGAAAGGTAGGTGATTTAGCCAAGATCACACAGAAAATCTATGGGAATGCAAGGGATAGACCCTTAATCTCCAAAATCCTAGGCCTCAGCTATAATCACAAAATCATCTGTACTCTCATTTACATGTATTGTCATCAGGAGCTGATTTATTATGTTCCCAAAGGTCATAATGTTCCCTATAGGAAGAATGAGACAATGCAACAAGCTATTGTCTGCTCCATTTGCCATAATCTGATGATATAATTGTTTGTGTTAGCATTTATGTTTATTTATACACCTAGGAAACTCTTCTTACAGTTTACTTATGTTTGCTCCAGTTGAACATTCTCACTCAAAGAACTAAGCCATGATATCCCACTGGAAACCACCATCTATCCTCAAATTATTTAAACAATGATCTAAGTGTGCAAAATGATGCAGATATAAATCCCAGATTCCCAGGTCTGTGTAAGAATACCTACTTCAGATTCCATGTAGAGTTTCAGCTACGGCCTGATGTTATTTTCCAGTTGCATGCATAGATGGCTTATTTTGAGACTGTATAGTGGTTGTTTGTGCAATACAGATTTATGCGGCTTAAGCAACAGAATTCAATGCCACATTCCCATGTTAACTGCAGAATGAAGATCAGTATTGTTTGTTTTGTAGATTTAAACAGTGATAAGTTAAATATTCTCCTCTTGTTTTTGCCTTTAATTCTTGGTAAGGATGAAATCATGTTTGTATATTTAAAAAGATCTTATGCTAAAGCTAAGAATCCTGCACTGACAGAGGAGTGGCGTTTTCTGTCTCTGATTCCTGTGATCCTACATTTGCAAGAGAAAGTATGTATTTCCCTTTCTAGTGAATGAAGTGAGGATTTTCCACTAGAATGTCTAATAAGAATCATTATATTTAAAACTCCCAGCAATAACAGCCATTATTGCTTTGACTGTGACCCGTATATGAACAAGCACAGGGAGAATGTGCTTTAACGTAGCAGTAAAACACGAGGTAAGTGATATTGCTAGAACACACTGTTAGCAATAATGGGTTTTTTAACTTTACAGTCTTCCATGTATAAGGGGTGACATGTAGCTGCACTGTCCCAAGAGCAGACAAATTGTGGCCCAGAGTTCCTGCCCTGCTTTCTCCTTGCTCAGGGAGGAGAGGGAGGGAGTTGCTTCACCTCTTTTCATGGGTGTGCCTCTTTTCTTACCCAGTCAGCTTGGCCAGCAAATAGGGAGGGTGGGACTAGGCCTCCTTCCACTCCCCATCATCCTCTAGTCTAACCCCTCCTCATGGGGGGGAATATCAGGTGAGTAGCCTTTTCTCTCCCCACTTCAGCTGAGTCAAGAGCAGGGCCAAAGAGATGTTAGCAGCACCTTTCTCCCTCTTACTCCCTTGTCAAGCTGAGTAAAGGCTGTGATGATCTAGCCCTGTACAGTCAAACGCACTGGTTAATAAAGACTCTGCTAGGGCATACTTTTGATTTGTTCTGTTTCAGTTTTCTCTTCCATTGACACTAGTGAGAGCTCTACATTAGACCAAGGGGCAAATAAGGACCCTTAGTTTTTAAAGAAAATGTGAGATCTGTTGCTCAGACCTGCAGCTGTCATGGGATAAAAGGGAAGGTCCTTTCATGGATTGAGAACTGCTTAAAAGACAGGGAACATAGGGTAGGAATTAATGGTAAATTTTCAGAATGGAGAGGGGTAACTAGTGGTGTTCCCCAAGGATCAGTCAAGGTAAACAATGAGGTGGCAAAGTTTGCAGATGATACTAAACTGCTCAAGATAGTTAAGACCAAAGCAGACTGTGACGAACTTCAAAAAGATCTCACAAAACTAAGTGATTGGGCAAGAAAATGGCAAATGAAATTGAATGTAGATAAATGCAAAGTAATGCACATTGGAAAAAATAACCCCAACTATACATACAATATGACGGGGGCTAATTTATCTACAACAAGTTAGGAAAAAGATCTTGGAGTAATCGTGGATAGTTCTCTGAAGATGTCCACGCAGTGTGCAGAGGTGGTCAAAAAAGCAAACAGGATGTTAGGAATCATTAAAAAGGGGATAGAGAATAAGACTGAGAATATATTATTGCCCTTATATAAATCGATGGTACGCCCACGTCTCGAATACTGCATATAGATGTGGTCTCCTGATGTCAAAAAAGATATACTGCACTAGAAAAGGTTCAGAAAAGGGCAACTAAAATGAGTAGGGGTTTGGAACGGGTCCCATAAGAGGAGAGATTAAAGAGGCTAGGACTCTTCAGCTTGGAAAAGAGGAGACTAAGGGGGATATGATAGAGGTATATAAAATCATGAGTGATGTGGAGAAAGTGGATAAGGAAAAGTTATTTACTTATTCCCATAATACAAGAACTAGGGGTCACCAAATCAAATTAATAGGCAGCAGGTTTAAAACAAATACAAGGAAGTTCTTCTTCATGCAGCGCACAGTCAACTTGTGGAACTCCTTACCTGAGGAGGTAGTGAAGGCTAAGACTATAACAGCATTTAAAAGAGAACTGGATAAATTCATGGTGGTTAAGTCCATTAATGGCTATTAGTCAGGATGGGTAAGGAATGGTGTCCCCAGCCTCTGTTTGTCAGAGGATGGAGATGAATGGCAGGAGAGAGATCACTTGATCATTGCCTGTTAGGTCCACTCCCTCTGGGGCACCTGGCATTGGCCACTGTTGGTAGACAGGATACTGGGCTAGATGGACCTTTGGTCTGACCCCGTACAGCCGTTCTTATGTTACATTCTTATGGAGAACGAGCAGAGACTGCACAGGTATAAATACTATGCAAGGTGCAAAGAGGTGGGGAATCAGCCCCCATGTCTCTTTGGCCAGCAAACTATTTAACAGGAACTTGTCTAGCCCATTGTATCTCTTGTTTTAAAAAAAACCCTTGTTTTCATAAATATGGAACAATTACAAATTTCATAGAACTCAAACACTAACAGGGAGCATTTGTAACGCACATCAAATGTAACTGAAGAACGAGAGGATTCTATATAATCACAGAGTGATCCAACTAGGTTAAAGGTCTGATTCTGATTTCATTTAAACCACTGTATGCCAGAAATAACTCCACAGAATAGGGCACCCAGGTACAAATCAGAGTAGGTGACAGCAGAGTTTGGTTCTGAGTCCTATCCTGCAAGTGGTACTTACTGAATCATTACTCAGGCAACGGAAGCTTTACCTGAATAATGCTTAATGGGAAAGTCTAAGACCTTCAGAGCACACCTGCGTCTACCCTTTGGTTCGTATCTAGCAGACAATATATGAAAAGCTATGAGATATCACATCGCAGAATAATCCTGCTGGCCTTTGAACCTTGCAGAATCTTAGCATCTGAGAAAAGAGCCTCAATTTTTTTTAAATTTGCAAGCCCTTTGTGGAGAGACAGCTTCTCTTTTAATTCAGATCTGTGGTTGGAGGTCAAGAAGAGTGTTGTAGCAATGGAGAGCCTGTGCTACATAGCACCATTCTGTAGCTGCAAGCGTAAGTAAGAGCAAGTCACTAAAAAATGTAAAGCCCCTCGTTGTAGCATCAAAGTGGCTGTTTTGTAAAAGTGATCCCAATGGATATAATCTCAACAGAAGCATATGCCATCTTGTTCCCCTTGCCCCAGCAATGGCTGAGAAATGTAGATAACTTGGCTTGGAAGGATTAGATATTTATTGATAAATGTTGGTAAATGTCAATTTCACCCCCCCACACACACACAAATGAAGAAAAAATGTTGCCATTGGTTAATAATTGAAATTTCCAGAGAGGCAAAGTTCGAAATATGCTGCTTGAGAGCTTATTTGAGTTTGATTTAAGTATATTTCCGTAGTGTATTTTGACATGTGCTATTGACAATTTGTATTTTATGGTTCCAAAGCTTTAACTTCTTGAATCTAAATGTCTACTCTCATGAACTAATTATTGCCTGGTCACCCCAACAGTTTTGTCCAACACTGAAAAATTAATTCAATAAAATGGAAAAAGTGCTTAAAAATAAACATTGATATTATCCATCAAAATTATAAAAAATAAAAATCAAATTCTGTGAAGCCTATATATATATAACTAGGCTTTAAAGAAATACATCAAGAAAGCAGCCAGGAAAGCTCATACATTGCACCATGTATGGAACCTGTTATGTTCAAGTAGCTGACTTCATTTATTCAGTGTGGCTCCTTATAGTAGTAAATTACCGATTCTTATGAGTGCAGAGGAACTGCACTGCTAGCATTACAGTTCTTGCTGCTTTCCCTGGCTGGCTATTTTACCTGGGGCTCTCATAGTAGAAATAACATGGCTGAAGTAAATCATGCTGTGGAGCGGCACAGGTTGTGAACCTGTTAGCATGCCACTGCTACTCTCCTGATCTGCTCTTCAACCTGGCCTCTTGTATCAGTGGTTCTCAACCAGGGGTACGTATACCCCTGAGGGTACTCAGAGGTCTTCCAGGGGGTACATCAACTCATCTAGATATTTGCCTCATTTTACAACAGGCTACATAAAAAGCATCAGCAAAGTCAGTACAAACTAAAATTTCATACAGACAAAATGAGAAAGTAAGCAATGTTTCAATGTGCTGTGACACTTCTGTATTTTTATGTCTGATTTTGTAAGCAAATAGTTTTTAAGTGAGGTGAAACTTGGGGTACACAAGACAAATCAGACTCCTGAAAGGGATACTGTAGTCTGGAAAGGTTGAGAACCACTGTCTTATAGAGACATGGAACGCAACTCTGCATCATTCAGAAAGCTGCATATTCCTTTCCAAATCCCTCCGTACCCCCACCACAATGGAACTGTGACATATCTGCTGTAATTTGGACCTACTCCATCTACTGAGGGGCCAGGAAGATTTAACACTAAATGACTGATGGACCACAGAGAGATCCTGAGCTTTTCCAAGGAGAGGTTTCAATGGATCCATTCCAGTAAAGCAAATAATAAATCTGTAATGTTGACAGAACAAGTTACCTGACATTCCAGATCCTTACGAAACATTCATGTCATTTGTAGTGCTGGGTCAGATCCAAGAGCTACATTCACTTTAAAATCTTCAAAGTCACTTAGAGATGGGAACCCTAGAACAAACATAAGTGATGGAGCTCTATCCAGTGTCTGGCACACACCCACCATAGTGAAAAACACATACATCTTTTCTATAGAAAGGTAAAGTTATTCTGTGTCTCTTATCACAGAGTTGTGTGACTTTAGATCTTGATCATCTTATTTTCCTGTTGAATGTGTGCTATTGGTACTACTATCATGCATGTTCATAACTAATTCCTAATACCTGTGGTTATTATCAAACGTAGGAAGAGTCTAAGAGGTATATCTAGTGCAAATATTGGTAATAGTACTTCCTGATTCAAAATAATGGAAAAAATCATAAATAAAATCCATTGATTTGTGTTGTTTATTGTGGGAGATGGGAACTCATAATCTGTTACAAGACTGCTTTATTTTTATTTGGCTTTTTCATCCAACCTGCTTTCCACTGCATGTTCTTCTAGGTCCTATTGTATGCCAAAAAGGAGGGAGTAGTTTTGTGGCTTTAAGCTCATGCCTTCATGGACTGTAGATCCCCCCCTAAATTCTCATTCAGCTTCCAGACACTGTTTTTGCCTGACAAGAAGCAGCACTGAGTCCTACATTATAGTGACTTTCTCTAGTCGAGAGAAAGTTATAATGGGCCTTGGGAAAACTGCCTTCTACTTGATAGCCTCACTTGGTTTGTACAATACAGAGGTCATGTACTAAATGAGGGACTTTGGCTGCTCCTATCTTACATTTTGATACTTTCACTGGGAGACCTGCCTCTGAGTTTTGTCAGCACAGGTCCCAAGTGGTTTTTATGATCTGAGCAAGCACAGGCACTGGCTTCCTCCGGGCTCCGGGGTGCTCAACCCCCACTCTGTCGCTGGCCCCGCCCTCACTGATCCCTTCCCCCAAGTCCCCACCCTCTCCCTGCCCCCACTCCGCCCCAGGACCCACCCCATCCTGCCCTGCCCCCGCTCCAGCTCTTCCCTGCCTCTTCCTGCCCATTCCCACCCCTCCCAAGGGCGCCCCATCCCCACTCCTTCCCCTCTCTCCTAGTGCCTCCTGCATGCCATGGAACAGCTGATCGCGGTGGGCAGGAGGTGCTGGGAGGGAGGGGGAGGAATTGATCAGTGGGGCTGCCGGTGGGGAGGCTTTTGTTCCATGGGTGCTTCAGCCCTGGAGCACCCATGGAGTCAGCGCCTATGTGACCAAGAATGGCTAAATATTGCAATGTTGTAAATATAAGCCCATGCAAAGTCTTGCAAGCTAACACTTGATTAACAAACCTTTGAAAGGTGACTCTTGTATTAACCCAAAAGGTGACATTCTGAACTCAAAAAGTCCCAAATCAGTAATGAAGGTGGATTTTTTTCTGTGCTTCACAGTCTTAATAGGATTTGCCAATATGCCTTTATTATGTCCAGGGTAGTTAGGTATTTTAGCTTGCCTAGAGTGTCCAACATATCGTCAATTCTGGGCGTAGGGTACGCATCAGGAACTATGACAGCATTAAGCTTTCTGCAATCAACATAAAGCCTTATGTTCCTATCCGTGGGAACCACAATAACTGGAAAGGCCCATGGACTGTTTGACTCTTTATTAATCTTAATTCCCAATATGCTTTTTATCTCCTTATGAATTTTTTCCTTCATTTTTCTGGTGGTCTGATATACTCTGCTGGGGGTGGGTTGAGGCCCACAGTGTTAATCTTATAGACTATTTTATGAGTCAAACCTGGCCTGCTGGAAAACATCTGCTGGTGATTCTGCAACACACTCCTAACCTCTGCCTTTTCAGCTAGGGTTAACTCTTCACCTACCTCAGTGCTCTCTAGTGAGGTCTCCCTTTGGCATTCAGACATCAGATCAATGAGAGCCGAAGTCTGAGACGCCTTCTCTGCACAGCGTACCACGTTTACAAGGGCTGCTTGATTGTGATGTGCTTTTAACCTGTCTACAGGCAGAGTTTGTGGAGCAACCTGGCTGCAGGGCCTTTGTACTGCGTAGGTAACCTTGTTTACCCTTTCCCCCCACTTCAGAAAGCCTTTCCCATTAGTTCTGCATTGTGAACACTTTCACACAGCGTAACACCTGCACCAAATCCCCTACATCAAATGATCGCTCACAGGCACTGTGGTCATACCACACTTTCCGTGCAGCGTCGCTTTCGGAGCGGTTTTGCTGAATTCTTTCCATAATAGTCTTTACATTTTTCCTAAACTTTTGTACCTATTCAGCCATTGGTTGCCCCTACCCCGCCACTTCCCAGGAGTCCCTGAGGAGATCCAGGGGACCGCTGACCTTTCTCCATTATATGAGGTCAAATAGGGTGAACCCCGTGGACTTTTGGGGTACCTCCCAGTAAGAGAAAAAACAGCCAGGGTAACATTACATCACAGTCACATGCCCTCATGGTACATACCGTCCCAGCATAGATTTGAGAGTCCCATTGAACCTTTCATTTAAACTGTTTGTCTCTGGGTGATCTGGAGCAGATCACAACTGTTTTAGCCCACACATCGTCCATAATTCACTAAATAACCAGAACATGAAATTTGACCCATGAGCTGATAAGATCTTCTTTGGAAAACCTACTCAGCTGAAATCTAGTGAACTGTGCCATTGTTTCAGCCTCTGTATTAGACAGAGCAACTGCTTCAGGGTATCTGGTGGCAAAGTTAGCTACTACCAATATAAATTTCTGTCCCTTTTGGGTTGGTCAGGGCATTGGCCCAACAATATCTATGGCCACCCTGAACAATGCTCCTGTGATTACTAGTAATGGGCTCAAAGGAGACTTGCAGGGTCCTACAGGCTTTTTTTGCTTTTGACACACATCACCAGTCTGCAGTAAACCTTTATCTCATTCTGAATGGTTGGCCAATATGACTTTTGCTTTAACCTTTCATGTGCCCTATCTGTTCCCAAGTTCCCTGCAAAAGGGCAGTTGTGTGCTCATAACATTAACTCCACATGATGTTTAGTGGCACAATCACTTGTTTGTAAGTCTCCCCGGGACTTCTATTTTTTCCCCACTGGGGCTTCTCCGTACATCCTTCCCTCATCTGTAAAGAACCTCTCTCCGTTCTCTTTATCTGAGCCATTACTGAGAATGGCTGCTTTTATTGTTTCTAAAGTGGAGTCTGCCTCCTGCTCTGAAACAAAATCTGTTTGGCTTTTGCTTGCAAGAGAGTGGTCACAGGTAAGCAGACACCCTCCTCCTGCCTTAGAGATGCACTGTCTTTCTCTGCTGACAAGCCTGGCCTGTACATGTTAGCTATTTGAATTTTCTCCAATACAGAGGTTCCCACCTCCTCAGTGCAGACCTCAGAGATCTGCTTCTGAACAATCAGATTTACCAACTTGTAATGGGGGTCTGCCCCTTTACTCTTTATCCATTTTCTCAAATATTGTACCAGCTTATGCATGTGTTTTCTGTGACTTAAATTATCAACCTTTCAGAGGTTCCTGAATTTCAGACAATATGCCTTTGGGGTAATTTGAAACCTTTTTTACAGAGATATTTTAAAACCAGCTTATTTCATAGCCTCATTTACATCCATGTCATTAAACACCTGCAAAGCTTTACCCGTTAATTTGGAGAGCAAAACAGTCGTTCTCCAGTCCTCTGGGATGTTTTGTACACTGCAGATCCTTTTGAAGGTGCTTAAATATTCTTCAGTGCAATCAGTCTCTCTGTAACTAGGATGTAGTTTGTCCTAGGATCCTTGGAGAGGAGAAGTACCGGAACCTATCCTTGTTTTTCCAAGGATGCTTATGGCAGGCAGCCTCTCTTTCTCTTTTTCTTGGGCTCCTGCTTCTAGGGGCTTGTGCTTTTTATCTTCTAGATCCAGTGCTTACTGGTGGGCTGATATCTTGGCTTCCATTTCCAGCCTTTTGGTCCACTCAGCTATTTCTGGCCCTCCATCTCAGCCAATTTGACTTTGTAGCCACAGAAATGATGCTTGCTTATGTTACATAGGAATTTGCTGAAATGTAAGAGAATAGATTTTTGGGCTTAAATTTGGGTTTAATAATAATAAGGCCTAGTAAAATATGAGTGAAGTGAGACAATTTAGAGGCAAGTTAGAACGTAACCCCAGGCCTTGTTGTAAACAGGGTCGGCTCCAGGCACCAGCGTAGGAAGCAGGAGCTTGGGGCGGCCAATGGAAAGGGACGGCACGTCCGGGTCTTTGGTGGCAATTTGGCGGCGGTCCCTCACACCCTATCGGAGGGAAGGACCAGCCGCCGAATTGCCGCCGAAGAATGAAGCGGCGCGGTAGAGCTGTCGCCAACATGCTGCTGATCGCAGCTTTATGTTTTTTTTTTTTTCCCCCTTCGCCGCTTGGGGCGGCAAAAAAGTTGGAGCCAGTCCTGGTTGTAAACATGGTTTGATTTTAACAAGTGTTTTAGATAACGTAGATGTTTTGGAAGAATGCTATCTATATTGATAGTTATTGGAATGATATTTACATCAATGTTAATTAAGATGATGTTTAATGTTAAATAGCCAATGAAAAAGTAGAAGATATTGAATTATGGTGGCAAAAACATAGGTATGGTAAAAGTTAGGCTTCATGCTAATTAAGATGTGTTGTTATAATTAATTATAAAAAGGGTAGTATGCTAATTTTACATTAGCACGCTCATCCACCATCAAGGCACCATTAGAGAAAGGCTTACGTACCCATTCTTCTCCTCCAGGGACAGATCACCCTTGGTGTACCATTTCATCTTGGAGTATCAGTGCAGTGTATGATTATATTGTGACACCTGTTTGCGTTAACTACTTATTTTATTTTAAATAAAATCTTTGATTCCATCACTCGTGTCATTCACAGCCCTACACTACATTAAGTTATCTGTAACTGCTCCAGAGCCTCAAATCTTAAAGAGCTGTTTGCTTCTGTTCTTATTTTTAAACTCTTATTTAGGAACACACAAATCAAGGTTAGAACTTGTGTGGCTGCGTCACTGAGAATTGTGTCACGTTGGTCTTCTAAGCCTGTGCCACCTTTGCCTTCAGTCCCTTTTGGTGGATCATCCTGAACTCCTTACTCTCTATCCTGTTTATTCATCTTATATTTTCCTTTGTTCTATTTCTCTCATCACAAATTAACCTCCCCCCCTGCCCCCGAAAATAACAAACTGTAACTTTTTCTTTGTCTGCTCCAACCTACTCACGTGTGAATCTCTTGGAATCTAGGTTATGAATGTTTGGAGCATGATCCTTAGCTAATCAGCAAACTGGGTGTAAGATCCAATTGACTCTGATGCTCCCCAGGGGTATCCAGAGTTGTGACGCACCTCACCACCACCTCCCCTTAGCGTGAAGCAATCTTGTCTGTGCCTGCTGCGGGTCAGCTCTCCTTGAAACCCCCAGCCTCTGGCAGCATGAGCACTGCCTTCCAGACTCCCGCAGGCCTCGCTTTCTCTGTACGTGTAGCAATAGGCACACACCAACACCTGAGTCCTTGGAGCATTCCCTGCAGTGTCCAGCCCCTTATCCACAAAACACTCACAGAATTACCGGGCTTGTGGTCCCCAAAAGAACTCAACTCAGGACCAGCACTTTGCTTAATCCCACACAGCACTTAGATATATTGATAGTGAAAACAAGAATAAGTTTATTATAAAAACAAACAAATACACATTCAAATGATAGTGAGTAAGAATATTGGAAACAAATGGATACATGTAAGATAAAATCAGAACATGCTTTCTAGAGACTAAACTCAACTAGCTGGTTAACTTCTGGTTATCTTTCACCCAAAGTTTTCTCCAGTGTTTTCATCTAAGCCTGGTTGAAGTTCCTGTTTGTTTGGGTTTAGAAGCAATTCAAGGTATTGGTCATGATCTATAAAGACCTGAATGGTCTGGGACCCTGGTTATCTAAGAGATCAACTCTCACCCTAAAATTCCTCTTGGTAGTTAAGACCGGCTAGGAAGTGCCTTATTTTGGTACTGTACCTGGGCATGCCCAATGAATGCATTGGATCTTTAAAGGAGACTGTGGGACAAGCATAGTTCAGTCCTGGTTCAGCATGGAACAAAGGAATTCTAGGGATGTAGTTAAGAGGGACTGATGAACGGTATACTACAGGATCATGTGACTAAGGAGATCATGTGATGGCAGGATTATATAATGCAAGCTGCGTGCTCAGTCTGAGAGAGATTAACCGTACTTAATTGAGATCCTGGACCTTGTGGATCCTCCCCTTAGGCTGGGGGAGGTGCGTTAGTAGTGGGTGGGCTCCGCCCACCCATCTCCAGGATCGCAACAGCCGGAGAGAGATTAAGGTGGGGGCAAAGCAAGATTTAGGGTCTTTGGTTTGTTTCCGTAATGGCCCAGAGAAGAGCAACAGTTTTGTGGAAGAATGCTGAGAAGAGATTGGGGATAAGGCCCAAAGACAGGGAATGAGAGGAGGAGGGCTTAGCAGAGGCCACCTGGGAAGGGGATGGGGATAAAGACAGATTTGTTTACTTTGGATTTTTTTGGTTGCCCTGGAAGAGGAAGACTTTATAGTTTGACTGGAAGGGAAACTGAGTCATGGCCACACCCGATGCTGGTAAGGTATGAATCTGTTATAAGGATACATAAGTTTGGTACCTGATGATGGGTCTTTCTCTCTTTGCAGTTTCTTGCGCTTGCCAGGTCATTGGAATTGGTGCATCTTGACCTTCATAGCATGATACAAGTGTTAATTTGTTTTGCCTAAAATTTGAACTAAATTTTAAACTAAAAGTTTGTTCTTTGTTAGTATTTTAATTGCTGTTGCTGAACTTCCCTGTTGCCATGATGATAGTTTAGTTCAGTTGTGCTTTGTACTAGTTTTGATAGGGTACAGCCAAGTTAACAGCATGAGGGATGAGAGTCATAGACTCAAGGGAAAATGGGAGAACTCCAGTCTCTGCCTCTGTTTATTTTTTCACTATGGAAGGCCCATACATCTCACTGTCACAATACTGCACTGCTGCCAGGTCCACTGATTTCCTTAACATCATTCTCATCCAAGATTGAGAATATCATGCTGCTTTGTTTAAAACTGATTGCAGCAATCTTAATGTGCACTGGGACTTGGATCTCTGAATTACAATGTCAACAACTCCATTGTTTTAGTTTTGTTTAGCAAGCAGAGTTATCAGAACCCAGATGACTCTATCTGCTTCTGCCTTTGTTCTGTTTTCTCCAGTGAAGTCTTTCTTGCCTGTTTGTTCATGTTCTTTTGCTTCTTCCCATGTTTATCTTGAGTCCATTTCTGAAGCTACCACAGATATGGTTCTGTAATGTCTTCTGCAGCTGCACTGACAGTGGCTTTGGTGGTGATGTCATTATGATTCTGTGATGGTGGTGGTTCAATCATAATACTTTATTTATTTATTTATTGTAAAGATTAGCTCAAATGACAGCTGTTGCTTGTTTCCACTACTTGCATTGATTCATCTGCTTCTCTTTGGTTTCTTTTTCACTTTTGACCATGGTATTTTGTTCTGTCACAGTACGAATCTGCAGGTTGGAGCAGATTCCTCATTATTTTTCAGTGATGATACTAGTAGTTTGATGTCACTCCTGGGACATCACTATGGCATTTGCTTTCTTGCTTTGATTTGCAGGTAGCATTCATCCTTCCTTGTGTGCCTTTAGATTGAATTATCTTAATTTGTTCTTAGATTTTATAAATGTGCTCCTCAGGCTACTTTCTGAGCATATGGAAAACAAGCATACTAAGCGTCTTCATGAAAGACCCATTCCAGCCCACCCCCACGTTTAATTGCAATATCTTCCCTGCAACTGTTGCACTTTGGGAAAAGCCTCAGATAGTAGATGGGCCTTACTTGGTGCCCTGAAGGTCAACAGACTTGGGTTCCTATGGATCAATGGCAGGATTTAATTTCAGAGTCGGGGGTCAGGAACTTCTTGCCACCAGGATGTTCAAATCTTTGGACAATAAACAATCGGATGGCACAGAAGTTCTTAGTCACAGTTATGGCTACACTGCATAAGAACCTAGAAAGATCCAGAGCTCTAGCCCCTTCCATCTCTCTTCCCCATGAACTCTATCTGTTTTTTCCCTCTCACCATTTACCCCCTTCCTTGTGGTTTCTCCTCCACCCTCCAGGAAACTAGCAAGAGTACAGCTCTTTATTGTGTGTGACAGATTTGGACCTGCTCTGTAATAACTGATGAATACAGTATGTTGTCCCGGTTATTGGGATATTTGCTGAATGAGTATTTTGGATTAGCTCACTAAGGGGCTATCTGGAAAAACAGACAAGAAAATAATATCTCAAGATAGCCCTTTCTCAGCAAACACCTGAGAGCTGTTGGGGACAATGCCAGAACCAGTGGCGCTGAGAATCCTGGCTCAGTTCCTGCTGAGCCTACAGGGCTGGCTTTGACCAGGATGGCCAAAGCTTGGGAACACAGATAAAACAAAAGGGCTATGGTAGGGTTTACAAAAGGCTGTCTCCCTTGAGAGGGGGGTAGTTGTTTGGGGGAACCAGAGTGGGTCAGAGGGACCCCACTGGGAACGTCTGAAGAAATTAGGGCTGGCCTATGTTACCATCAGGGAAGCTTTTAGGTAAGATAGACATGCATGTTTGTTGTGTTAAAATCCTTCCCCCTCCCCCCCAATGCTTTGTTCCTACTGTTAAACAGTACTTTTGTTATAAGAAGGCTTTTTTTGTCATTGTTTACCACTGGTGGCTGACTCCCGAAGGCAGGAACTCCAGGGATCCAAATGCTGTCAGACCGCTCCTTAAGAATGGTGGATATACAGGGTAGTATAGCCCAGAGCCCAGTCTGAGTGAGACAATGGTGTGATTTCAGGTAAAGGCACAAAGTCTGAGACCTGAGAGGATGCATTCAAATCCCAGGGAAGAGACAGTGGTACAGCTAACTCTGTAACCATGACAGTGCCCCTTGCACTTCATCTCTCCCACTGACATCGCTGTTGCCAATGATGCTGGTTTTGCCCTGGCTCTTCAGGGCCTGCTTGTTCAGCTGCATTTAGGCCCCTCTACACCAGCAAATGAGAAGGGGGTGAGGGAATATAACTTTGCTTTCAGTCCTTACACTAAAGGTAGTGGAAGTTCTGCTGGCTAGATTTGGCCCTAGCTGTCAGTGCATTCTGAAGCTATGGCAGGAAGAGTTCTGTATGAGTTGGGTTCTTCTGGTTGTTAATGTAGTACCTGTTGCACTGCCTATATAGAAGCTTCCTTGTTTGCCAAGGAGAGATCTTATTTTGCAGAGTTTGTATTTCCTGGCTCCCGCCATTTACAGCTGGAAGAATATTAACGACCAAATGGACAGTTCTACTTTTTCCTCTTTCACTCTGTATGTATAACTTGGACAGGTGCATCAAACGTGTGGATAGTTCTTTGGCAATTTGTGCTTGTTTGTGCAGTCGTGATTGTGCTGTGTCTCACCCAGATCACTGCTCTGTAATCTCCCTTTTATTCAAGGGAAAACACCTTTTCCTTAAAAAGGAGTCAAAGAAAAATAAGAAGTATATTAGTTTACATTAAATCATTCATTACTTATGATTAAGCTACTCAATGGGATGTAGGCAGCTAGGCACTCTTGCAAAACCCAGTAGGGGCCTATTTCACCCTTAGGCACCCAAATGCCTTTAAAAACTGGCCCCTAGACACTCTTGAAAAATTGACTCTTGATGTTTTATTGATGCAGGATTCCTTAAGATATATAGAGATGGGTCATGAGGAAGGATGATCTCCAGTATTAGATGTTCTGATACTCATTCTTGGAAGGTGTCCCCAAAAGTTACCATAGCTTCACATTCCCAGTTCACGTGCATAAACATCAGTGTACCTTTGACATCAAATGAGAGCGTGTTCATCCCACCAGAGCTTGGGATTCAAACCTGCAACAAGAGAGAGGGAAAATTGCAGCCATGAAGACGAAAGCATTCCTAAAAGGGTGAAGACTCCGTGGTAATTTATTGCAGACACTTTACAATTAGTCTAAAAGAGCCTGGATAAAGAGAGCCAATGCAATACAGATTCCTAACATCACAAGATAATAAGCTATAACAAGAAGTTAAAATGAAATTAAGTTTATTAAGCACAAATTAGAGAATGAAGTCTTGCTCTGTGTCAGCTGCCATCCATGCTTTGAGTGCAGGCTGATTACAAGATTGGGCCAAATTCTCTGCTGAGTTACTCTGGGGCAATCCCACTGGCTCCACTGGAGTGCACCAGTGTTACACAGGAAAATGTTTGCTCAGATTTTCGGTCAAATCATGTAGTTGCCAGTGAGACAAAGCTCCCATTGAAGCCAGCTATTGAAAATGGTTTGTCACAGAAATCACTGGCTGGAGGGGATTTGAATTCTTAGAGTTCTGCCTGAATGAGGACTTGCAGGCTTTGGTCCGTCACTTGCAAAGGAGGATCACACACCAAGGGAATCATCCATAGCAGATCTTCAGCGTGTTAGAAGAGTATGAGTGACATTCATTAGTTAATGAATTAATTGGGCAGCATTAGCAAATCTAGTTTTCTGTCAGGTTTTAGTCCATACATTTGTTTTAAGTTTGCAAGATAAGATACCGGTAACTAGGATTTGTATTTATTTAAATTATGTACACCATAGCAAATGCTGACTGATCAATTGTGACCCACCACCAAACAATTGTTGTGTGCTTTTGCAACTTAATTTGAAATACAATAGGATTATAGTGAAACATGAGGTCATCAACCTATTGGGAAGCCTTTGCATGTCAGCTGCTTAGGGAGCACAAAGCGGTGAAACTTCAGCAATTGATTTCTATGATACACCAGTGATTTCCCTTGATACCTGCAAGAAGTCTATTGAACACACTTGGGAGGGCATACTTCCTGTAACTTGTTCAATCTCCACCCTCTCATCACATAAGAAGGCCTGTTGATTTTCAGTGAGGCTGTGTGCAGCTAAGGCTTGTAGGTTCAGCCCTTACATTATTTCTCAGGTCCACATATACAATTGTACAAACATGTCCAGGCAGGATGTGTGATATAAACATTCCAGCTGATGCTGTAAAGGTAGAATCTTCAGAATGACGCTAGATTGCCAAAACTGTATCAAAGAACGCTAAGCCCTACAATTGCTTACTCTACTCTTTATCTTCGGAAGAACAGAAGCTAGCACAGATCTGCAAATTCATCCATCATACGCTGTAGAAGTCAATAACTGAGGTTAGAGAATGACTATCTAGAAGCAAGCCTCAAAGGTTAACGCAAATATTCAGTTCCATTTTTCCTGCATAGTAGCCTGGTTGATTGTTATACTTGGTATACTTTTCATATATCTGATATTCTGAACCTTCTCATTGAATCATTCTTTCCCTTTAACTTAGACTTGCAAGTTCTTGGGTTATTTTTCAAGCTAGCATTGTCCCCATCCGGTATTACCGAACCTTACTACACATCGCTCCAAAAGTTTGCATGGCTCTGTAAGATATATAGGGTACCCAGGCCCCTCCTCCAAGAGTATATTGAAGTCCTCTCTTATCCAGAGTCCCATTTTGTTAGCTATGTTGCAAACTTTGTATCAGCAGAGATTGTGTATCTTGTTTGTCAGGGACAGAGGATGCCAAAAAGAGAGACCCTTTGCACTGACTTGCTGGTCTACATTTGACCAGCTCTGTGCATTGCCAGAATAAACCCCATATTGGTACAACCTTTAAAAAAAATAAACACAGAGAAGAAAGATACTTTAATAACCAATAATATATTAAATATGAAAAGATCTAAAGTTACAACTGCCCACTACAAACAAAGACATAAAGCATGGGTCTAGTATGCCTAGTTATTAAAACAATTATTCTCTTAAAATCTGTACTGCACATTGTAATCTGCTGCAGTTATATATGTTCTGCTTTAGGTTAATCCAAAACCAAGTCCTTGGGGCTCTGACTCATTATGCGAATGTATACTACATAGCCAAAGCCCCACATGTTAAAGGGCGAATATAATCTACCTTACAGCTTGTTTAAAATAGCACATAGTTTGACGGATGCTATCGGAACTAAACTCTCTATTGAATAAATTGCAATAATCATGTCCCTAAAACTTGTGACCATACTTGCTTTGTGGGTCCAATCCTGTGCCATAGAAATGGATAAGAGTTCGATCGTTTAGCAGGACTGGACCTCTTGTCATGGAGTCGATCGTTGCTGCCTGAGTGCTCTCTCGCATTCCCAATCAGCATGTGATTGAGCACCACCTCTGCCCCAGGCTTTTAAATTGGGTGCTCAAAGGTCTACAGTTTTCCTTTGCCTTTTGGTGCGATCATCAGTGTCCCCATTCCTGCCTGGCTATGTAAGGAGTATGTGCTGGACATTACACACACAACTGCGCTCCAGGGAAGGGGCCAGGTACAATCCCAGTTACACTCTAGAGGGACAGTGTTCAACTGGGGGGCGGAGGGGATGAAAGTAAAAAATGACTGTAGACCACCTTTATGCCTACTGATTCTGGGCTGGTTGAGGGGAAAACTGGGCCCTGGCTCAAGTTAGAGCAGCCACAGAGCTTCTCTAACCTGTGGTGACTAGAATGGTCCCCTAAGGGCAATGTCACCCGCTGGAGATCAGGTGAGTAGACTCCAGTCAAGCCTGCCCCTCCCATGCTTCCTCCCTGCCCTGTAACACCCCCACTTTGCTCTCAGATGTTGCTGACATGTCCCCTGTGCTAAGGGTAGAGAGATGCTAGGAGCACCCACTTGAGTTACCTACTTCAGAGGAATCTTCATCAGCCCCTTTGTCATGTTTAAGGTGCCTTGACACTGGGCCAGGGTGGTGAGACTCACTAGGGTAGAGAAATAGGGCTGGTAAACACAGAGCGGGAGCAGGGAGAACCCAAAGGACCAGAAGAAATCCCAAACCTCCCCATCTTCCATTAGGGAGAAGCCTGGAGGCCGGCCTGATGGAGATACCTCTTTCCCCAAATGAGAGAGAAAACAGGAGATGCCAGAGTAGGAAACAGATCTGCTGAGCTCCTTTGAAGATACTGGAAGGTGGCAGCAAGGTAGAAGGGACAAATCTCTGCTGGCCAGGATGCGGAATGGAGAAGCCATTGGGGTAGGACACGGGCAGGAAGGGGGAAAGCGATCATATGGCATAGAAAGGAGTGGGGGCAGCTTTTGGGGAAAGAAGCAAAGGCTGAGCCATGTGTCGGGGGAGAGGGGGAATGCCACATTTTTAAAAGGAAAACATTTTTTAACATTTCAAATAAGCTTGAAGGGAGGGGTTGGGGATTGCTGATATGTTCTCTGTGTGGTTGGGTGAATGGTGGGTTTTTTTCTTTTACACATTATGAAGACAATATCTTAAAAAATCACCAGGATATACATGCATAACCCTGTGGCAATTGGGGGAGCTATGGCTTTCTTGGAAAGCTGACCATGGCAAAACTTTTTGCAATGTTGACAACTGTGCTCAGTCAATATGTCTGCTGACATCACTGGGAGAAGTTTGCTGATATTAGGCTTTAAACTCAAATCCTGCAGTCCTATTGGAAGACTTCCCGGGTAGAGAGTACAGGAAACAAATGTTCTCTGACCTCAGTAAATGAGAATAAGCCAATCTGTCCATCTCATAGAATATATACATACCTGCATCTCTTGCAGTTCTCTTACATACTGGGTGGGCATATGGATATCTCTGCTGTACAATTTCTTTTCAGTGTTATGAATCTCCAGTGTCTGGTTTGAATTTTATTACTGTGTATCATTTCCAGATCCAGAATTCTAAGTTTTTGGTAACTCTCATCTTCCATAAAGTTACAATTATCAAGTATGTATGGACTATATTAGATATTTTTTCCATGTGGGTTTCAAATTCTGGAAAGCTCTGCCATTGTTTAATATTCTCATTGTTCCATGGCACATTAATCACATTGTTACAAATTATTTATGGGTAAACATTTTTCAAAGTTAACAGTCTCCAGTACAATAGAACCTTCAGAGTTCACACTAACAATTGGGAGACTCACTGTAAATATTTGTGGTAAGTGCCTTTCCCATCAATTCCTCAAAGATAATTAAGACAAGTATTAGAGAGTAATTAGCAATAAACACAAGGAACAAACCAAGGCTAATGGGTCACTATAGTACTCTGCTCACATACTTAGCAAGTGTGGCTGATTTTATTATTTGATATTCATGCTTGTGACAGGGTGCCATCAGCAGTACCCTGATCATTGACATTGCTACAGCCTGGAAAAGGCTGCAGGCCCAGCTGAGGGCAACTGTACACTTTCTGTTAGGGCAATGATTTTCAAGCTTTTGTACTGGTGACCCCTTTCACACAGCAAGCCTCTGAGTGCGACCCCCCCCCTTATAAATTAAAAACACTTGTTTATATATTTAACACCATTATAAATACTGGAGGCAAAGCAGGGTTTGGAGTGGGGGCTGACAGCTCGCAACCCCCCACATAATAACCTCATGACCCCCTGAGGGGTCCCGACCCCCAGCTTGAGAACCCAGTGTTAGGGGATTGTGAGCACCTGGGTGACAATCATTGTGCTAACAAGGTAGTTGGGGAAAAATATAAGGGGAGAAAACAGGACATGATGGGCTTGCTTGGAAGGAAGCTGAGAGGGGGAGCCGGGTGGAAGTGAGGACTGCAGGGAAGCCTAACCCTGTTGAAAGTCTGCATTGCAGGGTATTACTGTGTGAGAGAGGAATAAATTGGTAAAAGATAAACAGCCTGGTGTGTGTTTGTGACTGTGAAGCTACCTGAACTAGACCAGGCAGCAAGGTTCATTGGGTAGCGATGGAGGGAACCTTTGACAGTGCTGCACCATGTTCCTTGGTATATTCTATAAAATAAGAAAGTCTTCGGGTCCCCTGTGCAGTACTCCGCTATTAAATCTGTGCTGAGAAATGGTGAGCAAAGTGCAAACTCATGAAGCTCCACTGTCTGCTTCTAATAAGCTTGGGAGCAACTCCAAGGCTATGGCAGATTGCTAGGATTTTATAGAGGTAGTTTGAGTGACTATTTGAAGCCCTAAAGTTTAAGGGAATGGGAGACCCCCAGAAATGAAGCCCTTGTTTATTTATAGATCAAATAGAATAGATAATCTCGCCTCCCTGACCCTGATACCGTGTGTGTGTGTGTGTGTGTGTGTACAGGACTGAGCCTAATTTCAGGACTGAGCCTTTAGCTACTCAATGGGATTTTTACATGTGTGCCTGCTGCAGGATCATGGCCTAGGTTTTTCTCTCCTACCAGGCATTTCAATGCTTTGTATTAAAAATGGTCAGGGACCAGAACTTCAATTCCATGGGAAATTCCAACAGTTCCAATTTTGTTTTTGCTCTAAATCAAAATGTTTTGACATGTAAGTAGACATGTTCCTTCGAAACACTTGTTTGAAAAAACTGCATTTTTCTGTGGAAAAACTATTCTGTCTACAATTTTGTCAGCTAGCTCTATTGACCTTTGTCAGGGAAAAGATAGAAAGAGAGGATGATGGTGGATTTGGCAAACAGGATTGTTTTATGAATGTACTTAATTAAAAGGGTAAAAGGTAGTTCAATAAGAACTCTTTTTAATTGGGTTAGACAAAGAAAAGTGTTGTCCTAAATAAGCCCCCAGACGAAGGGTAAAGACAGTCAATGCTGAAACATTCTGCACTAACTCCCATTACCTAAATGCTCTGGTCACATAAAGGTATGTCTACACTGCACTAATAGTGAGCCTCCCAGCCTGGGTAGACTGACTCGTGCTAGGAGGTCTCAAATCCGGTGTGCTAAAAGTAGCAGTGTGGATGTTGAGGCTTGGACTGCGACACAGGCTCTCAAGCCCACCTGTCCCCTAGCTGTACTGTAGACATACCCTAATGACCTAGGGTCTGAGATGTAAATTTGCCACTTTGTGGTGGGGGAAGTCTGATTCTGCTCTGTTACAGTGAGGTAAACTTAGAGTCATTCTGTTGACTCATTGGAGTCCTGCTGAGATAGAACTATTGTAAACGTCAATGGGACCAGGCCGCACTGTGCTTGGAGTGTCTCTGCAATACCTCATTCATTACGGGAGGGTCTGTGTTATGTGCCAAACTGTACAAGTATCTGCGTGATGTGAGTCATTCCTCTAGAAATAGACCTCAAACTACCAAAAGCTCATTGTACTGTGTTAGGAATAAAAATTGGACAGGAAACAGAATCCTTGGCTTTAAGCATCTGAAGTGAACCCCTTGTGAGAAGAATTTGCAATTTCAAGTGGGATGAGTGGAGGGAGGGATGTACAAATAATGCCAGAAAACAGACTCACTCTTTTTGGCACAAAGAGTAAGGAAGCCTTCTCAACTGATGATAGGGGACATAGAAACAATGTGGTGGGGGTGGTCAAAATTTCAATAAATGGAGTTGCCTGCCTGTTCCGGTCAACAGGGTTTTCAAACAGATCTTGGACAGCCTGCAGTATGTTGCAAAATCCTTTTGCATGACTACAGCAAAACAAAAAGCAGAGTCTGAGTTTCTGTCAACCACCATATATTCATATTTCACTGGTGAAAACAAACAGGACTGCTAGGCTGCTTTTTGAACGTGGTTGTAGGTGTATACAATGAGATCATGTGGGTCCAGGTGCAGTCATTAAGGAAACATTTGATATTGCTCAAAAGTTCCTTGAACTTTGAATTTTGGTACTATTGAAAATGTTTTAGTTAAGGAAAATATAAATACCAGGAATGGAAGGGAGCTGTTTTTATAGCTTCTGGAGGTCTCATATATTCCTAACAACGTGCTTGAACATGTAAAGGTTCCAGTATGTCTGTCTGTGGCCCACTCCTACTCTCATTGTTTCTCTCCGGCACAGCAGGGTCCCTCTCAGACTATCACAATGTCACATGGATAGATCTGGATCTTTCTAAGCATAGGCTCCCGCCACATAAGCTAAAGGAGAATCTGTGTGAGTAATGCTGATTCCGTCCCACACAAAGGCAATGGCATGCATGCACATTAACCCGTTCATTGCCATTTCATCCACTTGTCATACAAATGATGAATTTTAATCAGCCAAAGAGTGCAGAATTTGTCAGATTATTTCTCTAGAATCTGCTGCTAACGAAGACTGTGCTGCTACTGCTCTCTTGTGACATCACCAAAACTGGCACCTTCTCTTTCTTTCTTCCCCCATTTACTACTTTAAACCCAAACCTTCTACTCTGATAAAAGTAAGATTATCCATTCCCTTGTGAAACACCAATGCCTCCTTGGGGGAGCCAGTCTTCTCTTCTCTCTCTTTCTCTCTCTGCCCTCTTCAATCTCCGTACCTTGATCTCTGAGCTTTCTTTTCAGAACCGATTTAGAAAAATGTTAAATACATTACATTTAACCTGCCAACCTTCTTGTCAGTTTTGGCTGACAGGTTTTCAGCACTGTTCTGGTTTGCAGCGGTCACAGATGCTATGGGTGGTCTCTGAGCTAGAAGCTGACATCTGAATTCAGTGCTAGGGAGCAGTGAAGCAAGAGGAGGTTATATACATTGAGGCAAATTCTTCCCTCCAATCAGTGGAGCCGCACCAGGGATGAATTTGGTCCATTTTATTTCCCATGTTTCTAAATCCTGGGCACACAGGAGGGGTATAAAGTAAGGTGGGAAGGGGGACCCACTCTACTGACTGACAGGCAATAGGATTTAAAGAAGGGACAGGCCTGAGATGGTGGGGAAGAGGGAAGATTATTAATAACAACATTCAGTTCTCTTGTAGAGAAGGAAGGGCAGCTGCCTTGTTACCTATTTTTTCTCAGCAGTAATCTAGTTATTTTCTGAATTATGAGGACCCTTAAAATGGAGCAGCCTTTCTGCTCCCTTTTAAATGAAAGGATGGATAATATTCACTCTATTCTACGTTCAGTGCCTGTCACTGATGGGGAAGTGATCTTGGTTAGATCTTAACAAATAAAAAGAACTGGAATATTATTAAGCAGACTGCAAACACCCATTGATTTCGAAGCAGTAAGTCAGGAGTTGTTTTTTCTCCTTCAGTGTTTCAGTTCTCTCCCTTTTTAAATGGCTTCCAGTTCTTAACAGCCTCTTAACATTATGCCCTTTCCCCAGTAAAGAATCAGAGCGGTAAAATGTTTGCCTTTACCACAGTATTAGATGTTCACTTGATCAGTGTATTCTAAAGGCAGTTATTGGGGGGGCAGAGGTGGGAAATGAAAGGCCAAATATTTATCAACAAAATCTTAGTTTGAATTAAGCTATATATCCGCATACACTGTGAAACTATGAGCACACAATCCCTTCTAGTCTAAATACTCCAGTATTCCCTTTTTTAACAATACTCTTCAGTTCTCAGGTCCTAATATCAAAGACAATCACTCAGAAATAACAGTAAGGTTCTTT
This sequence comes from Trachemys scripta elegans, assembly GCF_013100865.1. NCBI lineage: Eukaryota > Metazoa > Chordata > Testudines > Emydidae > Trachemys > Trachemys scripta. The sequence continues at coordinate 86,058,988 of NC_048305.1, forward strand.
CCCATTTGTATTGACAGGTTTAGATCCCAACATTTATCAGTCATATCGCTTAAGTCTCTTTATAAAGAGACAGAAATAAATTATCTTAGGTCAAGTTTTGTTTATACAGTGGACGGTTCTTCCAGAATTACCTTCTTGACTTAATAGCTTCCTTTTGGGTGACATTTCTCCCAGAGAGAAGACAAATTGTCTAAGGTCAACCTGCAGATCAGCTCAGAGTGTAGGAGGAAATTGTAGGGGATCAGTTAAATTGCACCAGGTCTACCAACCAGCATTAGGCAGCACGCCACTAGTCAGAGGCGCATTGAAGGAATACAGCCTCCCTTCCAGGATGGCCTAACATGCAGCTAAGCATATGAAGAGCTCTTGAATTACACTTTGAAATGGATTAGTACTTTAGTTTTCCCAGTTCAGGCTGTCCTTGAATCTGATGAACTAAGCTAGCACAGTGACAGAGAAATTATATCACCAAGGTGTCACACCAGCCTAATAGCGAAGTGTGCATTTTTTCTAGATTTCTCATATAAAACATAGCAATTACTTGCCTATATTTGAAGCAGTTAGATTCCTCTGAAGATGTTACACAGTGCAATTTTCTCTGCATCTTCTCTCCCATCACCTCTGCTGTTTTTTTGTGGGAACTGTTGTCTTGTGGATCAGACTGGAAGCAGAGATCTTGGGCCTGATTCGGATCCAAGTTAGTGGAACTGCAGTGACTTCAGTGGAGTTTCTCCTAACATATATCCAGGATAGGAGAAAAACCAAGGGCATGATCTGAAGTCCACTGTCCTTTATCTTTCTATGGGACGGGCACTGCTCCTGTGGAAGTCAATGACAATAAATATATGGGCTTGATTCTCCAGTTATTAGGTCAATCAAGTAATGCTGTTGAAGTCAGTAGTATAAAACTTGGGTTAAGAGAAGACAATCAGGATGGTCGATTTCAGTGTGAACAGTAAAAGGCCATGTGTATTTTATAAATTTTCACATGGTTTCTATGTTTCTAGCACTAAATAAATTAGTATTAGCAGAACTAAGCTAAAACAAAATGCTGTGCCTATTTGGAAATATTTTAATCCTGTTAAATAAACAGTGACTTATCCACTTCTGGTTTTGAAAGTATAGAAATAAACAATGCATTATATTCTAAATGGCACCCCAATATCCCATATATGAACTAACACAAATGAACAACTGCTCCATATTTATAAAATCATGTAGGGATTATAAGGATTTGCCAAGGGAAAAAGGTATTTTTTCTGCCTTCTAGAAAAACAAAAACAAAACCAAAACCCCACAAAAAAGTCCAAGTCTCTTTTTAATTAAGCTTTTTATCCTTTGAAGTTATTTCTGATTTTTTTTCACATTGATGATGTAATTTATGTAAATAATCATCTATCTATGAAAGGAGTGTGTCTGTCAAAAGCTAAAATAAAAAACATCCGTCATTTTGAAGTGATTAACATTCTCCAGATGTTTAAATCATCAGATTTCAGGAGTTTCTCTTTGTTGTGATAATGATATAGTATCCAGAACAAGAATGTTTACTTTTTTGTATGGGTCAAACACAGATTTTTCACAATCCTATTAAAGCATGCAGTTCATTGTAATTGTATGTACAGATGAAAGCGTATGCAGTTATTATTATTCCCCTTAATTGTAAACTGCTGCTGGTAATTTTACTGTAAAGCTGAAACAAAAGGAGCATACTTGAAAGGACCACCACTGCCCACTTATGTCATCAATTTATAGATGTCAAGTTTGTACAAAGATGGTTATCCCTTTCTGTTACCAGACATGTGACATGCTACCTCCCTGCAGCACTGGGAAACATACACTTGGTCCATCTCTTTATTTCACTTTGCTTAAAAATACAGTAGATGTAGCTGATAATGTTAAATGACAGCTCAGAACTGTAATACCCAAGTGGGTTTGACCTTTGACTCAAAGGAGTCAACAAAACACATATTCCTCCATAAAGTGGTAGACTTAACTTTACAGGATGCGGGGTAGACTGAGAAAGCTTATCCCATTCTCTTACCGCCAGCTTGCTATGGTAATGAGATCTGCAGAAACTTTATTGAAAATTAGATTTTTCCATTTGTGAAAAATGGCTAAGCACATATAATATTGCATTGCTCTCATTCCTTTCTATAATCCATGCACAGTTGTATATTTTAATGTGTAGCTAAAGCTGTTCTAGCTACTTAAAAGGTGAATGTGCTTTTATTGTTCTTAATGATTAATTTCTAATTAAATGTACAATTTAATTTAAACTTGCTTGTGCTTGTGCTACATACAGTTAATAACTGGTTGAAATTATTTGAATTTAAATTTTTGATGTAATTTCTTCAGAACTGAATTTTGACCAACCCTCCCCCGCCAGAAAAAATGTCAACTTTTAATTTTTTTTTTCAGTTTTATGACCAGCTATAGAACTGATCCAAAAGTAATATATAATATAAATGGAGAATTTTTTCCTTTCCCCTACCATCTCTAAAATATGAATAAATTACCCCCTCTGGAGGTCTATGTGATAAAGGCAAACCAATTTATATATATATTTATTTAGCATGAAAATTTGACCACCCCACCTGTCTTTGATCCATCAAAATATCTCTCCCAGGGTTTAGTCTAACATTCTGACTTTCCTCTCCAATTCAATAGCTTCAAAGAGATACTATTAAAAATAAAAATCTTCAAGGGAAATATTTCTTCCACTTTCCTCCCAAAACATGGAATTTTTTCCTAAAATTGCACCTGCATGAAGTCCTTGAGCGGAAAGGTTCAGCTCTGTGTCAATGAAATATTTTCTATATTCTTTGTATAAAAATGTCATGGCTTTAAAGTCTATTTTCCCATGCCCCTCCTCGCCTTGAATTGGAGAAGGAGATTTCTTGTTTCCCAGTACGATCCAGCATTTCCTTGTCACTGTGGATGGGCCTGAAATAACAGATATTGAAACTTCTATCTACCACAAAGTTATTGTAGATAATTTTTAGAAGTTTCTAATTTTTTTTTTAATTTGCCTCTTCAATTAATCTAATGCTAACTGAGACAACATGGGGATACAGCTACTCCCAATACAACGTCTGAAAACTCTAACACATTCCTAAAGATGGTTTTCTGTAACATGTGACCTATAGAGTACATGACTATGTGGTTCAGCATAAAGGTTTTAACATACTTGTTTGGAATGACTGGCATAGTTTACTCACGGTCTAAAAATTTGTGAGTAACCCAACCTCATTCTGATAAAACCTATAACACATACTATAGTATATTCCGGGGTATGAATGTAATGTCTGTTGGTATAGTGTGGTATAAACATATATACCATGTATTATAGGCAGAGCTGGTACTGTTGCCTATTAATAAAATTGCCGACACTTCCCATTATAGCATTATGGCTTTAGTTGCTTATAACTTTGCCAAATTTAACTGTTCAGGTTGAAATTTTCCATACTGAGTGTCTGTCTCAGGGTGAATTTTTCTTTGGCAATTTTTAGCCCAAATGGGTCAGCTGTTTGTGAGAACAAGGCTAGGGGAAAACACACTGATTTGTCCCTGTTAAAAAAAATTCTGACCTTTTCTTCGAACAGCTCTAGTTCCCTCATGCTTTGGAGCAGGGACTTGAAATTTGACAGATCGGTGGCCTTTGTCTCCGATGTGTCTTTTGCTGTCCCCATGCAAATCCACTCAAATTTGGCTGAACTGTAAGCCTTTGAAAAATCACCTTTCCCCACCTGTGTGAGGGAGAGATTCCACAGGCAACCTTAAATGTTAGGAAATGTTAGTTCCGAGTGCTCCAATTTGAACTTTAAACAAACATGTAATGTATTGAGTTTAACACACATGTATGTTCTGATTACTATTTAAAAACACACACTAGTAGTTTGTTAGTAGACTACTTGAGAGAGTCCTGATCCGAAGTGTTTCTTTTTATCGCTGGTGACTTCTGTGCCAGCAGTGTTTTGATAGACCAGCTGTCTCAGTTGTTCCCAAGACAAGATGGGTGAGGTAATATCTTTTATTGGATCAACTTCTGTTGGTCAGAGAGACAAGCTTTTGAGCTTATACAGAGCTCTTCTTCAGGTCTGGGAAACTTAGAGTGTCACAGCTAAATACCATGTGGAACAGATTGTTTAGCCTCAGGAGTTAACGCCTATTTCAAGGGACCATTCCAGGTGAAGTTGTTCCTGACCGCTAGGGTATAAGGCTGACACTTTTGTAGTCCATCAGATGTCCTTGCTCACCTCTTGAAAATGAGGCAAAAACAGTATTGCACTTATAAAATGATTCCTGTTGCACCCCAGATGTGTTTGGCACTGTATGACATGTAAAATGTGCCAAAGAAATAGCAGAGCAGCTGCCCTGAAGACGTTACAGCCTAAAGGGACATGCTGATACAATACAGAACAATGCAAAACAGTAAAACACAGGAAGTGGTGCAGCTTCTTCCCCTTGAGTGCTTCTCAGAACGGCTGGATTTTCAAGATTATTTTGGAGGAGAAGGAAGGGTAGCTGGTGAACACGAATTGGAAGACTGTTCCAAACATAAGCCGCAACATGAAACAGGGTCGGAAGTCAGGAGTGATCAAAGGAGAAAAAGGGAGACAGCAAGAGACAAGGGCAGAATGTATGGAGCAAATGGGAGTGTAGGAGACTGGGAAAGATTTAGGTGAGACTAGAGCTGGAAGAGCCTTGAAAGTGAGCGTGAATAACTTGAACACCTTTCTCTCTCATCCCTACTGTGACAAACCATGTCCCATCCTAGTACTGAGCTCCATTTATCCCTTGTTAGATGGATGGCAGTACTGCCTTCCTCCTTACTTTTATTTGACGATGCCGCAATCACTTTCCTTTGCAGTAGAAGTGTATGAACATGCAATATCTTTCCTTGCTTCTTATGCAAAACACAATTGAGTCTTTTACTCCATAGGCCAAGTCCTACTTGCCTTACTCATGTGAGCATGACACCCAGCAGGACTACTCATGTGAGTAAGGTGACCTGCATTTGGCTCAACAGACTGTATATTGTAAGTGTATCAACAGAATAATACTTCCTGCCCACCTCCCTCTACTGCTACCCCAGGATTGCTGTCAGTAGCGCACGCAGGTGCTCTGAAAGAAAATGTCTCTCTGTGTTGTAGCTGTTAAGAGAGTGAATCTTGCTTATCATTCACCACATTTTTGGCTTTGCTGTGCTTGCCCTGTGTGTCTGCATAGTAACAACTTTTACAAGCTTGTCCCTGGATAATGCTGAAACAGATTCTTCACTCCTTTAAAGCAATTTCTTTTCATAAGTCTCCCATTACCTCATTCGAATAAGCTGCCTAACTGGGCAGAAATATGACCCGGTTGTGAGGTTAGCTCCCTCCAACCCCCCCCCCCCCCGAATGGACTCTCAGAAATGACAGCTTTGGACAGTAAATGTAAGCCAAAGGGAAAACGAACTACAAGCTGGAAAACTAAAAGATCCTTATTCCTGTTTTAGTTCATATTTAACTTACAGTATTAAATATTACCGTTCTAATATCGCATTACACTACATGGCACAACTTGGCTTGTGTATTAGAGTGGCGCCTGTCACACCATTATAATCAAGGTTTTGGTAGCATTTCAATTCTAAACTGCTAGCTTTAGGGGTTATGAATAGGCCATGAAAATTCATTTCAGGTTGCTCCTTGACTCCAAGTCTCTGCCTGTAAATTAATTTTTTTTAAATCAAATTTGAAGCAAAATGCATTCACCATTTCTAAGCAACAGGGATAGAAGAAAAAAGTAGGTATTTGTGGCTTCCAATGCATTTATACGCTTATATAACTCAAAAGCGGTTGTGGGTTTAGCTAAATTGGCTTCAGAGTTCATATGGGCCCTAACAAGAATAGATTATAATGTCATTGGTTGGGTCAGGTATGGGAGCATTTGTAATATGGGTTTACACTTACAATATGAAAGCTTCCAGATCACTGAAGAGTGAGTGCCTGCATACGCTTTGGGTCTGATTCTGCCATTCTTAATCAAGCAAAGCTCTTGAGATCTCGATCCCACAAACACTTATGTGCATGGGTAACTTCACACACATGAGAAGTCCTATTCAACTCAACTGGACTACTCACATGTGTAAAGTGTTTGCAGACTAAGGCCCTTTGTCCCTACTCCTGGTGTTGCAGGCCATTTATCCACAGCAATGTAAGTTTAGAGCTGGAATGTCAGCATTATATTTTACAAAGTCTATAACCCAACCTTATTTAAACTTTACACTTGGAATTAAAGTCCACATTAAATATTTTCATGGTTTTTTTTTAAAAAAGCAAACACAAAAAGCTGTTCTCTTAAAAATATATTCTGCTTGATGGAGGCTAAAAGGTGGCAGCTGTGCAAAAGTAGTGGACCTTAAATCGCAGAGCAAAAATGAGTGGGGAAAGCTCTGATTGCTCCTAGTACAGTAGTGAATATGCGCTCTCAACCACAAATCAAGAAAGCTTAAAAAAAAAAAAGACTCAATCAAGGCAATAATGGCCTCCACTTCACAATCAGACAAGTGCTTCTACTTCAGAAATCCTACCATTTATGGTTGATTGCTAACCCTGGCCTCATTTCTAATCTAAAGGGCGAGTAATAATTTGGAAAAGGAATTATAACAACTTCCCAACAATTTGGCAAATTGTTATTATTTTAAGGGGGTGGTTGTGAAGCAGTTGCTGTTTGTCAGATATTTTTTCCCTGGTGCTGTACCCTTTCCACCAGATTGATTACCATTGATGTCATACTAGAAGGAAAAGTAATGTTTGATGAAAATATATAAAAAGACAATGAGCTTTAGCATGTTAAAAGTTTCTAGGACGTCCCAGAAAGAGATTTGTTGCAAGAACTGAACATTCATACTGTTACATATTAATTATTAGTGTTTGTTTATACTGTAGCAGCACCCAAAGACCCCAGATCAAGATGAGGGCCTCACTTTGCAAAGATATAGGAAAACAGAGTTTCTACAACAGATCTTGCATGATTATTTGGTTTCTGGTAGCACCTATAGTGTGCTAGGAACTTTCCAAATAAGAAGTATGGTCTGTGCTCCAAGAAGCTTGTGCAAGAACAGTTCTTTCTTTTGTGTAAATATCCTATAAAGTATTTAATTTTGGGATAAATTCTGCTCCTTTGAGTGAAAGTTTTTATACATCCTCTATATTCTGAAAATTGATATAGTTAGTTCTGGCTGTGGGTAGGGTTTCTGTAGTCAGATATCTGCCTAGCCTGCTTAAATATGATTGTGTTTTGACTTTATGACTTAGGCTGCCTGGTAATTACTTTACCTGGAATGATATTGACTATTTTACTGATAATGTGTCCCTATAGGAAATACATTATGTATTTGTCTGTGTTTCTAATATCCTAATGATACCTGTTTGGGTCACAAATAAATATACTCAAGCCATACAACATACTCAGTAGATATTCAAAAATTCTCTGAAAATCATTTCCATTGTGATTTGCAGAGACACTTTCTGGATTTTTGTGTGTGTAGAAAACGGGCTCAAGACTATGAAAAAGAATGTCATCCAATCATTGATCCGAGTGCTTCAGGGAGTATCACAGTCTCTCAGAATATCAGTGTAAGATTTTTGCAATTTAGAATTCTGACTCCCAGGTGAAAATATTTTAAAACTCATGCAGTTGGTCACTGAACAAAGATCAGTTGTGACTTGTGGCAAATCTACCTGAGCTAGATAGTAATGTACAAAACATGTCAGTGTTTTGGTAATAGCAGGCATTTCTGCTCAAAACACCACTTATTTTAGTGATCTGAGGACAAAATGAGAGTACATAATTTCCCATGGATAAATAAGAATTCCACGATAAAACAATGATGGAATATGCTTCACAAAAAAAACAAAAAAACAAAAAGTACATATTTGAGGATGGCAAAATTCCAGTGACTCATGAGATAAACATGGAAGCTTTAATATGACCTTAAATAACTTACCTTTACAACACAAACCAGAGACATAGGATGTAAACCTGACTATTTATCTGCAAACAATAAATACAATTTGGAAAGAGCTTCCCATTATATTTCATTGGGTGATTGAATATATGAATTAGCTTATGCAAGACAGAAAAATAACACTTAAATCAAAATAACTACTTGGATTGTGTTTTATTAAATAAAGAGTTAATCTAATATTACCATAGAGAACTATGGGTTTTGAAAGCACATTCTTGAATTTGAACATTCATATCCAGATAACAAGGAATAATGAAATGAAAATAGCCATGTATAACTGTGAATGTATTAGGTTGGGCCACACTATGATTCCATATGCCGCTAACCATAACATGTATGAACATACATTGCAGAAGTGTTAATACGCTCTCAAATTCTGGTCTACTATTCCTGTCACTAACTTGGCTAATATGAGTACAGGAAACATGTGCAAAAACTATCATTGTACAAGAAATTATACGTCACATTATTTGTCTCACCAGTGCTAGCATGTAACACCCTTCTATAAGATTAGAATTTTTGCAGTAGTGAAGAGCAAAATACATTTCAATCTCTATGAAAGCGAAGAAAATTTGGTCCAAAATATGCAACTGAGAGACTTTGTGCTACAGAGGGTAATAATCAGATATACAAAACTCTGGCATCACTTCATTTGTAGGTATCCCTTGATTTTTGTCAGTGCCATTATGCAAGAAATATTTAAAAATTAGCAGATTAAAATACAAGTAATACTCTGTGATCAATTCAATATCTGAGTGTTATAAAAGACAGAAAAACTTTGTATAAAGTAATGGGATCCATTTACAGCTCTATTAGTGGAAAATTAGTGGTCAGGTCAGTTTTTCCAGTACAGCTGTTTTCTAGGAAATGTTGTATTCTCTTAATGTTTAGTATTTCACAGCATGACTACAAGCTTAAATGACCCCTAGTGTCAGAAAACAGCATGCTTAAGACAAATCACAAGAACTGTTTTTCTCTTTTGAACATAGTTGTGTGAGTAAAAATTACTCTGAACCACATTAACAGTCAGGAATAAGAGTAACCTGCTAACTGCTTCACCGGGTTTTTTTTAAGGAAAAAATGGAAAGAGAAAAAAACCTCTCTTTGGTTATAATAATGAAAGAAAACAGTCATCCATTTGTCTTTCTTGAGACATCACAACCACCTCTGGGTAAAAGGTGCCCTTTCTCTAAATTATCTTAAATATATAATTGCTTCACAAATCCATATGGTACACATACATTTTGCAGCAAGATGAGACAAGGGATATCATATTATCAGAATTGCGAAGGTTGGGAGCTCTGTAAGGGATAGTAGGAAATTGAAAACTATCTCATGGTAAACCCGCTTAGACAATGAAAGTAATTCTAGTATAAGGTACCAAATGAGTAAAAATTCCTGTTGGTGAGCTGCAAATTCTAAAAGGCTCAATTTAAAGTTTATGGAATGAAATAATTATGTATGAGATTTGGGTTTTATATTTTTTGTATTAAAATTACATGGAAAATAAATATCTTTTTAGTTTTCTTAACTGGACATGTATTTGTGTATTTTACCCAAAGAACTCTGAGATGGAGAAACAGTTCATAGTGAAATAAAATGAATGGCCTAGATTGTAATGTGCAAACTGCAGGCTAGAACACATCCTTCAGCAGAATAACCCATAGAGTGGATAAAACTACTTCAAAACCTCAGAGCTCACACTTCAAGTTTCTGAGGAATTGTGCCAGTGAGACATCAGGGAGCAGTGGTCTTGACCTAAAGAAATTATTGAATACATAACAAAAGTGTAGAACATTCCCAAGGAAACCACTTTCTTGTGGGAAAAGTCCCATGAAATTTAATAGCAAACAATAACCTTTCTATAGGTATTTGACTATTAAAATAAGTTTTTTTCTAGATATCAATAGTGGAAAGACTGAAATAAATAGGACAGTTGAGTCCCTCTCAGTACTGATTAGAGTAGTCTTCTGGGTTCCTTACTGCATGCCCAGCTACCTATGGTCCTGTGGGACTTGCCCTAGTTTGTGAACCCCAAGGAGACAGGACCACCTCAGCCACACATCCTTCTACTCCAGAATGCCCAACAATACCCTGTGTCTTGTGGTTGTTTTGTGGTCACTTTGTACTGGCATAGCTGCCACAAAGTTGCCACAAGGTAGCCATGAATTGGGCCCTTGGAAAGGATATAAGACTTTTTAAAGAAATTTCTATATAACACTATAGGATTGAAATTCTAAAGGATTTTTTCTTAAGGGAGAGGGTGTGGGGAGAAGGGAATGACTGTGAGTCTATTGACCTCACACAGGTGTAGAACAGAGAAGGAGTCTGCTTACAGTATTGGGGTACATAGGGTACAGAGAGTGAACATTAAGTCACATATGTATTTGTAGCATATTTTTTGTTTCCTTTTGGAGATGCTGCTGCATAGAATGGCAGTCTTTCAATTTCAGTCCCTAGCCTGACACCGTCCCAAAGCCTATGGAGCCCTGACCAGTTAGTTTCTGTGGACAGGCTCCTGTGGGTAGAGATAGGAAAAGGACAAAACCTTTTAGTCTTTTCTTCCATCCTTATGTGCTTAGAGGACCATTTTAGGTTGTCTCTGTGCACCTTTCATCCCCTCACTGTTGTATTGCAGGTGTAAAGGGTGTAATTTTTAGTGGGTCATAACTCAGTCAAATAAAAAAACCCATTTTCGCTCAAAGGCACTTTTCAATGGAGAGTTATTTCCAGGACAAATTTTCAACACTATCCAAAGCCATTTCAGTACTGAAAGGTCATAATTTTATAAAATGGGGAAAGTGTATTTTTGTCATTCACCTCCTACTCAAAATAGAGCGGAACCATTTTTGGTCAAAGTTTCCAAAAATTTCCCTTTGAAGCGAGACAAAGGCCCTTATGCACTTTTTTAACTTTATACCCATGAATAATCCTGAATTTCCACTTGAAAGGTGAAATTTTGTAAAGTTGTGAGTGACTAAAATAAATTAGAATAAAACCAGTAATCCAGCTTTCCTTATACTGGTCACTGCAGCTCCTATATAACTTATTAAAAAGTAGACTTTGGATTTCTATTTGAATGCCATGTATGTAAAGAATAAAAAAGCCTATTCTCATTATATGCTTATAGGGATGAATCCTCATTGGTGTAAATTGTCACAGCTCCATTGATTTCAATCGAAGGATCTGTAGTGGAAAAGTACATTATGTATTGATGATCTTATACCAGTATTGGATCACAGCTTCTTTCATTTAAATCTTTCAGATATTTTTCCATTCTTCAATTGGCACATTTGCATGATCGTATGATGAAGTGCTGGAACTGGAATGTCTGCCAATGATACAAAGTGATATTAACAGTTAAACTGTCCTAATTTTTAGTTTTCAGGACTCTTAGTAAAAAAAAGCATAATTATAACAGTTATAAAAATATAATTACTGTCACTTTTTGATGAAAAGATCTATGTTCATGTCAGAAGAAACTCAATCAGCTGTCAGGAAAATACACTTTTTTCCCCCATTGGATGACGCAGAAACTAACAGCAAAGCAAGTATTTACAGTATAAAATAGTGTCAGAAGTAGCATATTTTGTATTTCTGTCCCAATCAGTTACAGTAAGTAAACTGCACCAGAATGAAATTATGCATCTGATTTTATTCTGCATGTTGGGATTTGCTTTTCTTCGCTCTGCTTTGAAAACAGAATATAATATCACGTTGACTTACAGGAATTTGTGTGTTGATATCCCACTACAGTTAGTGCAGTTGAGACAGTAATTCCTATAGGTTTATTTAAAAAAAATGTATTTAAACAGATGGAATGGATATCTGGGAGAATTTTTCACCATTCTGCAAGCCAAAAATTGTTCACTTTCCTGCCCGAGTCTGACTTTTTATTTTTGTAATCGAATACCCTCTCAGTCAATACCCTTTAAAAGTGTACAAGAAGCTGCCCTGGAATTATTTTCAGCTCTTGGAAGACAAAACAAAAGTTAGACTCATCTTCTTTAATATCATGTTATATAAAACTAAATTTTGCATTACATCACTGATTGTATATTTCCAGCAGCAAACCCTGCTGAAGACCTTCCAAAAATATATCTGATATATTTAATAGTAGCAAATAATTTTTATAATCAAGACTAAATTTTAAATGAATGTCACGGTGTTAAGAAATACATAAATCCTAACAGAAACCCAAGCCCAAAATGCTTAATGCTTTATTAGGAGTGAAAATTGAGAACTGCTAAGATATCCTGTAATTATTAGTATTTTAACCTCTTTTAAAATATTGATTTCACTTTAAATTAATTGCAATTACCTTTTCAATTTCAGTAAACTGATTTATTTTTATTATTAAGACTAAAGTAGTAGAGGGGAGGGGAAAGTGGCTTACTTATGTAAGGCAAACATTTGCACATGTTTATTCACATGAAAAGTTCCTTTAGGGTTTATAACATTAATGAAGTTACTCGCATACATAAGTATTTGAGGGGTTGGGCTCATACCAGGCAATGTATTTTCAGGCAGAACTTGCAAGTACTTTGGTTCTGACTGAAGGTTGATGGCATGATGTGACTTTTGGCATGTAGGCTAAAAAGTTGCAGGCAACAGGCAGAAAATAAACTAGAGGAGGGGATTAATATGTCAACTCCCCTAAAACATATGTAAGTCATAAAGTAAATGCAACACTCATAGAAAACATTTATTTATTTTAACTAATCAAATATGCAAACTGGAAAGTACAAGATATTAAGCTGAAATTGTCCTTTGACTAAAAACTAGCTGTATGTTTTAAAAAATTATAAAAATGTACCAATGTTTAGGACTCTCTAGTTGCACATAAGGACTTCCCTTCCTCCCCAGGGAACCTCAGAGGATTTTCCTCCATAATCTATACCATTGCCTCAAACTTCTTGTAAGTCTGTTCACAGGTGTGTATACTCAAAAGCTGGACAAACTGTGCAGTCTAAATACAGCAGAAATTACTATACAAGTTGTAAATAAAATACAGCTCATTAAACCTCAATCTGAATATTAGTAGCACTCCACTGAGGTTTGGGGTAACAGAATCCATTCCCCAATATACAGGCAAACTATAGGCCTATAGTGCAGCCCCCCAAATAGTGACCTCCGCCCCTCTATGTCCCCTACGTGATGGCTTTGAATCTGTGAAGGCAGAGCTCCCAATAATCCCTCCTATAGCTTGCCTCCATTCAAGTCTTCTGTGTTGGTGGTGGGGGTTGCACAAACCCCCTGACTAGATGCTCCATATGCATAACCTTATCTGGACTATACATCATTTGGAGGGGTTTTTACAGGGCCTGTAACATAGGGTAAATGTCACCTCAAGAGAATTTGTAATGACAAAAGAGCTTTGTAAAAATAGTGCAAGATTTTGGACAATGGCTAACATACCAACACAAATCCTGCTCCTATTCACAACCCTGCACCCTGCTTTAAACTATTAGTCTCTCTTGAGTCTTCTTATAGGATGTTTCCAACAGACTTGAATAATTGGGTTCCAGGAGTGTACACTTGGGAGTGTAAAATATGGCTACACTTCACCAAGCTCCGGGCAGTGATATAGAATAGATTTTTTAGTATAGCTTATTTGAGAGGAACAGAGATCGTACCACAGTGATTTCTGAACACCAATAGCATATTGTAAAAGCGTTCAAAACACCGTACTAACTACACTAAAGTGTAGAGGTTTGGGCTGTTACTGTAGTGCCTATACTATTTAAAAATGAAAGTAATGAAAACAGTATTTTTCTCAGCAATAAAATAATTGTGTGGAATACTCCATTACTCTAAAAGCATTTACCTTCCTCATCTCAATATATATACACATGCTGAAGTACTTTTAATGTACAATATGTAACATGAAAACCCTTTCAAGTGTATTTTTCTAATACAAACACACTACATGACTGTGCAATTATGAGCAAACACTTGTAATTCACAAGATAGCCTCCCCAGGATTCTCAGGTGTATAAAAATCTTTGGACTAGAGATTAAACTCTGATATAGATTAGTTGTATCTCATCTTTTGCAGTTCTTAATTTTGTCTTTGAAATAGTACTGCAAGAATGTGATATTTGTTCAAAATGTCTGTTTTAAAGCATGTGGAAACTCTGCGTGTTCACTGACTGAATACATACCCAAACTGACTAGATGGCATTTTAGGTTTTTCATTTTAGAAACTGCATTTAATTCAGAAAGTGGTCATGGTTTTCACAACATTCTGATAAACCGAGTGCAAGGCCATTTTCCAAAGACCTTTAAAAAAAAAAAAGGAAAAAAAAAAAAACATGTTTAGGCACAAACTAGCCACATAAGCAAATAAAACTTCATCTAAGTCCTAAAGCTGAAACACTGTTCACTGTGTTGACTGTGTGTAGCACCCTACCACCTAGTGGCCTGTTGTATAAATCTAAACATGTAATGGTATGCAGTTTACCTAATCTCTCTACTGCAGATTTCTCTTCAGTCACCAGCTATGTGAATTCATGAACATATCCCATCTTGTTGAAGCAGCTGTTTCTGCTAGTTACTAGAACATGCTGGACAGCATTTACCTCACTTCAAAAAAGAAATGCAGTTGTGCTGCAGCATGGAAACAAAGATTTGTATAACTATTAGCATGTTGAATGGCTGAGGCAGAAGACAATTGATGCATAACTACTATATTGATGGAAGTGGCATATCTAGCAAAAGAGTGCGCTGTCCCCAGCACAGAGGCGGCTGGAGGGGTGCTGTCCTACCCTTTCTCTGCGGAGCTGTCAACCCCCCAGCTGCAGTGATCTCTTGGGCTTTTGCCACCATGTCCACTCACACACAATATCCAGTGTGGGGCTCCTGCTGCTCTTTTTCAGTGCAGTGGGATTCGTGGGGCTGCCAGTCTTCTCCACACCCCTTCCCGATGCACTGTGGATGCCACTGCCCCTACCTCACGAGCAGCCTGGTAGGGCAGCTCTCCATCCCCAGTTCCTCTAGCTTTCTGGGGGCACGTCTTCACTACCCGCCCGATCGGCGGGTAGCAATCGATCTATTGGGGATCGACTTATCGCGTCTAGTGAAGACGCGATAAAATCGATCCCCGATGGCTCTGCCGTCGACTCCGGAAATCCACCGCGGCAAGAGGCGGAAATGGAGTCAACGGCGGCACGGCAGCGGTCGACTCGCCACCGTCCTCACAGCCAGGTAAGTCAACCTAAAATACGCAACTTCAGCTACGCTATTCATGTAGCTGAAGTTGTGTATCTTAGGTCTACCCCCTCCTCCCCTGTATTGTAGACCTAGCTTAAGACATACACTGCCCCACCCCCCTGCCACAATTGGCTCATGGAGCTGCTAGTACACACATCCATTCCCATCCAGGTAAAGTCTGAGGTGAACTGGAGCTGCTTGCTGAAGTCTGTACAGCTTAGGGTGACCAGATGCCCCGATTTTACAGCTACTGATGAATGAATATCAGTCTGGGTATACTTCTGTGAATGTCAGTCTCTGGTGCTATTGTCCTAGGAACATACATAATTATGCAATGCCTTAAAGCAGTAGTTTTCAAACTGGGGTACGTGAGCTCTTGTTAGGAGGTAGGCAAGAAAAATCCTGTAATGGTAGACAACTCATTTTATTTAGTAAGACCTGGAAATCTACTCATATGTATATTATGATCCTAGCTCAGATGGAGGTATGCGGTAGACTACATTATTTGGCAAGGGGTACGCAGCCTAAAAAGTTTGACAAGCACTGCCTTAAAGTAAAGAAATAATAAAAGCGATGCTCCGGGTCCTGTCAAATCTGAGATATCAAATCCTACCCACCAAGTTTTCCCCCCAAAGGGGATGAAAACAGCAAAAAAAGCTATGGACCTTGCCAAAAAGGAGGTGCTATTTCATCATGCAATGAACTTCTAAGGACAGCACTAAGCCAATTGACATCTCATCTGGTAACGCCAAAGAATAATTAATGGCAGACATAGAATATCAAGGTTGGAAGGGACCATCTAGTCCAACCCCCTGCTCAAAGCAGGACCAATCTCCAACTAAATTATCCCAGCCAGGGCTTTGTCAAGCCTGACCTTAAAAACCTCTAAGGAAGGAGATTCCACCACCTCCCTAGGTAACCCATTCCAGTGCTTCACCAACCTCCTAGTGAAAAAGTTTTTCCTAATATCCAACCTAAGCTTCCCCCACTGCAACTTGAGACCATTACTCCTTGTTCTGTCATCTGCTACCACTGAGAACAGCCTAGATCCATCCTCTTTGGAACCCCCTTTCAGGTAGCTGAAAGCAGCTATCAAATCGCCCCCTCATTCTTCTCGTCTGCAGACTAAATAATCCCAGTTCCCTCAGCCTCTCCTCATAAGTCATGTGCTCCAGCCCACTAATCATTTTTGTTGCCCTCCGCTGGACTTTCCAATTTTTCCACATCCTTCTTGTAGGGTGGGGCCCAAAACTGGACACACTACTCCAGATGAGGCCTCACCAATGCCGAATAGAGGGGAATGATCATGTCCCTCCATCTGCTGGCAATGCTCCTACTTATACAGCCCAAAATGCTGTTAGCCTTCTTGGCAACAAAGGCACACTGTTGACTCATATCCAGCTTCTTGTCCACTGTAACCCCTAGGTCCTTTTCTGCAGAACTGCTGCCTAGCCACTCAGTCCCTAGTCTGTAGCAGTGCATGGGATTCTTCCGTCCTAAGTGCAGGACTCTGCACTTGTCCTTGTTGAACCTCATCAGATTTCTTTTGGCCCCAATCCTCTAATTTGTCTAGGTCCCTCTGTATTCTATCTCTATCCTCCAGCGTATCTACCACTACTCCCAGTTTAGTGTCAACGGCAAACTTTCTAAGGATGCAATCTACGCCATCCACCAGATCATTAATGAAGATATTGAACAAAACTGGCCTCAGTACCAACCCATGGGGCACTCCGCTTGATACCGGCTGCCAACTAGACATGGAGCCATTGATCACTACCCGTTGAGCCCGATGATCTAGCCAGCTTTCTATCCACTTACAGTCCTCTTACAAGAAGGCTGGTTCCTCTTTTCCCCACTCCAGAAGCAGGTGGTGGGCCAGCATTATTTTTAGTGACTGGGCATTGGGTTTATATAATGCACAGCTGTGGAGCTGAGTAAAGTTTAGAGGAGCACAAACATACACAGGCCCATATCTATTTTTCTTGGCATTCCCGATACTGGAAACACGCCCCAACACTTATTTTTAAATCTATTAAAAGATCGCCCACATTTCCCCCCTAGACTGAATCCTTATATGACATATTTCAGCTAGAAGCACACTTTTCCAGTGGAATTAAAATCCGCTGAAGACCCAGGGTTATGTAACGGAAACAATGAGAGCTCCTTAACTACAATGACCTCAGAGCACTACTATCCCTCAAATAAACCATTTCCTTAGCACAGCTCTCCTGACATGGTGGTTAGAAACCATTGAATAAGTTTCATAACAGAAGTGATAATTGAAGAAACAATGAATTCTGAGTTATCAACTAATTCACTATAGCTTCATGAAAAACAAACCACCACTTTTCCCCCCATGGTCAAAAGTATGAGCATGTGAATTGTAGTAGCCCAAGAATCTCTATTTTTTTATTTAAACATTAAGTATATATTAATAGCCTAAATATAACTCAGAAAGTTCATTATTGTCTATTACAGCACCCTCCAGGTTGCTTTAACTTGTGTCAAGGCAAAGGCAGATCAGGAACTGCAAGATTCCCTAATAGCATCCTGCTTTGCTGCATCCAGCACTAAATCTGCTCCAATGAATTAAATTAATCTCTGGTGCTACTGGATTGATTTCAATAATATACAAAAGCTTTTGCTCCAAGAAGAAGGCTTCGGGAGAGTACTTGTATCAATAGGAAGTGAAGATGGAAATACAAAAAACGAACACTTTAGTAGAGGTAGTGTTTTCATATGCACAGACTTAGTCTTGTGTTTGATATTTTAAATAAGGAAAATACATACAGTAAATCAATCTTTTATTATAGAGATGTATCAAACACGGTTTGAGGTATACCTACGTACACATTAAAGCTGTTAGCTGTTCTGTTCACTGTTAATAAATATTTCATAATTTTTAAGAAGTCCATGTACGTCTGTTCTCCATGCCTCTGTGGTGTTTTTATGCAAATCAAAGGGCATTTCATAATTCTGTTACACTGAATTGCTTGGTTAAGTGAACACTGTCTTCAGCATAAACTTTCATGACAGTATAACTTCCTAGAGCACAGCAGTATAAAAGCTCTTATAAAGAGCAGTACAAAAGAAGTATCATTAAAGCTAGCAATCTGTGTTAACATAACTACGCCTATATTAGAAAATAGGCACCCTGAATCAATAGATTTCAGAAAAAAATATTGAGATTGGCTTCTGGGTCATCTTCGGTTTCTGACTCTTCCTTATTCTCTGAAGAGGTGCACACGCCAGGCTCTTTATCTGGTTTTCTTTTTCTTCTGTGAGTGTACACAGAATGAGTCTTCTGTATCATCTCACGAGGTGAGTTACGCATGCTGAGTTCAGTTTTCAAAGCTAACTGTAGGCAGTTGTAAAATCTGGAAAGGAACAAGAACGTATTTATTATGTTTGCTTATGTTCTGCAAACAGAACATTAACACTTTGGCAACACAAAATGTCGTGTATAATGTTTCATATAATTCTAACTAAAATCCAAAGGCAGACCTGATCAGTATTGTGAGGGGGACTCAGGGATACCAGCACATACATTCTGTGCATGCTCTGTCAGTTCTCTAATCTCTGACCTTCTAGGAATCTAATTGACAGTTATGCCCTATGTATAATGAAAGTCCCATTCATATTGCTGAAAATTACACAACAGATGATCTCAAACACTTTTATGGTTTGCATCACATCTTAATAGCGTCTAATGGTCAATCCTATTCATAATCAGATGCACCATCATCACTCCCATTTGCAATTACTTTAACATCCCTGTGGCAACTACAGCAATTAATTCAGAAAAATATTTTAAAAATATCTAAATATGTTTAACTGTCCTTGGTGCAATTAAGTGTTTTGTCCTGTATCCTTTTGCTCTGTATTTCTTCTGCCCACCCTCTTTTGTTTTTCACAACTGGAAATGAGTAGAAAAGCCAGTACTGTGTAACTAGTCACCAGCAAGTGTTCCACAGACCACAGTTTGGGAACCTTAGACTAAAATTTGTACAGCAACGTTAATGGGTGCATTCTAATCTGAATACTTAGGAAATTATGTGTAAATTCCTGTAGATTAAAATGAGATATTCCTGGCTTCATCAAAAGGTGAATCTCCTGTCCTTAAACACTGTAAAAATCTAATCAAACACAAACTCCACATGAAGATGCAGCTGTGGAAGTTAATACTCTGAGACTAGAACTCAATGTGCTATTCATGCCATATATCTGGAGCAACAATGGGAAGTCCTGTATGGACTTTTTAAAAAGCTCTGTAACAAATCTTCTCTCCACTACCTGATACTGTTGCTTATATATGATTAAACGATCCTCTAGGGTCATCTATAATTTAAAAATACCAAAATCCTCTGAGATCAGATTTTCAATCTGTTTTACTATTATTTTTGTGGCTAATCTTCCTGGTCTACCGGTTAGCAGACAAATGTTACACGTCTCTGGATTTAGATGTAGTGACACAGGATGCACATAATCTAACAAACCTGTCAATTCTCTTCATGTTTTCTTCCATCTTCCGATTAGCTATCTGTACCAGAAAGTCAATATATTCTTCAGTGACCATCAATTTCCCCATGTGACTTAATGGAACTTCTAAGCAATGAGTACTCCGGACAGCCTAGAGGCACACATAGATGTATTCATTTGAATTACATTAGGAGATAATAGCTCTAAAAAGTAGGTGCATTCATTACAGGAAAACCACCTGAAAAGATCTGGTGGTATTTCTTTGTGAGGAGAGTGATATGCCATGTCAGGAAAGTGTCATTTTTAAATTATTATTCAAATCTCCCACATACTTAAAAATGTGCTCATGTTAATAAATAATTGCTAACTTCTATAGCGAAGTAGAAAAATAGTGCATACCATCATAATTTTACCTCTTCTGCCAACAGTAATACCAGAGTTCCTGAATCCAGAATCTATAGCCACCGAGTGCTGTGAAACAAAAACATTTTAAACAGCAGTTCATACCTATTTTGTCAGACTGAAAGCTTACTGTGGATTATATTGCAAGTTAAGGTCCCAATTTTGCAAAAGCTTAAAGGGCATAGTCCCAACTGACTGCATTAAGAGCCACAATCACTAGTAAGTGTTTACAGGATCAGATGCTAATACTGTAACAAAATACTTTTAAATTAAATTTCAGTGACAAAGACAGATGGTAGTTTCATTCTTGACCCATTCCATCAAGACAAAGGGGGAAGTTCATTCCTCTTTTGGCACTACATTGTTCCAGTTTAAATAGCAGCTAGTCGAAGCCAATTGTGGGATGGATATGTTCTTAGATGTAGATTCTGCAGAACTCAGCAAAGTTTGTAGAAAGAATCTAAGTAAAGATTTTCTTCCCTATATTAACCAAGGACAGGGTGAAGGTGAGGAACAAAATGATCCTGTGCAGGCCTACCAATCCCCATTTGAAAGGCAGAAGGCCCAGCATTATCCACTTAGCTGAGGTCTGGGAGCAAATGGTCCCAGTCAGTAGTGAACTAATTTCTAAAGAACACTGCCATGGGCCAGGGAAAGCAACACAGATAATTCAGGCTCTCTCTAGCCAGTCTGCCTCAGCTAGAAGACTGAAGTGCATTTAAGTGGTTTTATTTTCTAGAAAGCACAGCAAAATCTGCAGAAAGAATCTTAATCCTTATTTTCTCCATCAACATACTTTTACTACCCCAGTTATTAAACATACACTGCTCCTGAGACTATTTCTAAGTGTTAAAATATTGAGGTGCCAACGTTTTTACTTATGCAGCAACAAATGTAAACAAAACAATACAACATTGTTGATCTAATTTTACCAGAAGCTGTGCATCCTGCAACTCTTGACACTGCACATGAAGAATGAATGGTTCAAATTTGAATACAGTGTCACCAGTGGCTTTCTGCAATGCTGTCATCTGGAAAATGCAATGAACATTAATATATTAATACTACAAGGGTGAACTGTTACTATTAACATTTCATAATAAAATAGCTAGTTTGTGAAATGTTTAAAAACACCAGGAATGATTTGGCTCCAACAATCATGTTTGTTATTATTTAACTGCTTTTAACTTCCCATTGCTCATAATGCTGAGGATCTCTGCTGATTTTTAAGTATTAAACTGATTCTCTTGCCATGAATTTTTACTAGACCTCGACTTTAAAAAAAAAATTATTTGCTTCCCTGTTTGATTATTTTGGACATAAGAAAAACCAATGATGTCAGCACAGCATAGAGAGTATTGTTTTACTACAGTCAGCAGAGGAACCTTGAGAGCACAAAATATTACTACTACTCAGTTATAGTTTGTTTTTGATTTCTTACATTATTGGAAATGATCATTGACATGTTGATCCTCTTAAAAAGGTACAATAGGTTAAACTTGTGGCCTGAACTACTTGACCTTATTTTAATCTAGGTTTCAAAAATGACTCATTATACTACTTCTATGATAATGTTAAAATAAGATAAAATAAAAGGACTTGTAAACTGAAATTAAACTCATAAGGCAGACCAAGGGGAAAAAATAGCTAACAAACAGTTACATAGCTTTAATACTCTAAAGGATGAATTTCACCCTAAGGTCCCAATTTTGACTTAGGGCTCTAATTGGAAAATCTTCCTGCAACATTTTTCATATAGATCACTTGCACTTAGACAAATATGAACACAGAGCAATTAAAGAGAATGCTGCATAATATACAGTTATAATTTATTATTGTATGCTATGTTTATGTAAAATAAATTTAAGGATTGAGATTATTGGTTTTAGTTTATAAAGGCTGCATTGAAACAGTTACATTATTCATTCCAGTTTACACCACAGTCTACTACTATATAATGTTCTAACTCTTTTGTTCTTATCTAGTGTTCTTATATCTAATTGACTTGCCTTCCCCACATCCCGTGAGCATCTTTAAAGAAAATACTAGTAGCTACCAATTTGCTATACTTATATTTAGGAAAAAAAATGGAATTGCTGCACCATGCTTAATTCTTTTTTGGCTAGCATCCTTCCCCATGCTTCCTTTAAATTGAAAATATTTCTTTAATCCTTTTTTAAAATTGAGAACTGTGAAAAATTCAACTATTTTCTGAAAACATCCACTCAATGTGCAGCGGCGGTCAAAAAAGCGAACAGAATGCTGGGAATAATTAAGAAAGGGATAGATAATAGGACAGAAAATATCATGATGCCACTATATAAATCCATGGTACGCCCACATCTTGAATACTGTGTGCAGATGTGGTCACCCCATTTCAAAAAAGATATATTGGAATTGGAAAGGGTTCAGAAAAGGGCATCAAAAATGATTAGGGGTATGGAACGGCTTCCATATGAGAGATTAATAAGACTGGGACTTTGCAGCTTGGAAAAGAGACGGCTAAGGGGAGATATGACTGAGGGCTATAAAATCATGACTGGTGTAGAAAAAGTAGATAAGGAAGTGTTGTTTACTACTTCTCATAACACAAGAACTAGGGGGTCACCAAATGAAATCAATAGGCAGCAGGTTTAAAACAAATAAAAGGAAATATTTCTTCACACAGCACACAGTCAACCTGTGGAACTACTTGCCAGAGGATGTTGTGAAGGCCAAGACCATAACAGGGTTCAAAAGAGAACTAGATAAATTCATGGAAGATAGGTCCATCAATGGCTATTTGCCAGGATGGGCAGGAATGGTGTCCCTAGCCTCTGTTTGCCAGAAGCTGGGAATGAGCGACAGGGGATGGATCACTTGATGATTACCTGTTCTGTTCATTCCCTCTGGGGCACCTGGCACTGGCCACTGTCGGAAGACAGGATACTGGGCTAGATGGACCTTTGGTCTGACCCAGCAGGGCCATTCTTATGTTCTTATTAGTTTAAGATACCAGTAATCTGGGGGAGGGATAGCTCAGTGGTTTGAGCATGGGCTTGCTAAACACAGGGTTGTGAGTTCAATCCTTGAGGGGGCCATTTAGGGATCTGGGGCAAAAAAAATTAGTCCTGCTAGTGAAGGCAGGGGACTGGACTTGATGACCTTTCAAGGTCTCTTCCAGTTCTATGAGATAGGTATATCTCCATATATTATTATTATTTTAATAGTGGTGTAAAATAAAACTGCTGAGGAGCCTATCTTCCCCTGTAGACTATTGTACAAGATTTAGATGTTCTTGTGTAGCATTTTCTTTCTGTAACTATCCTTGTTATTAAGGTATCAATCTTACAAATGTAGGTGCTTAAAGTTAGGCCCCTAAATAAATGGCCTCCTTTTTAGATGTGCTAAGCACCCACTGCTACTAGTGGAGCCAATGGGAACAGGAGACACTCAACAATTCTTAAAAACCAGATGCCATAGGCCCTGATCCTGCATTATGCAGCATACAGGTTACCTGCTGTGCCTGCATGAGCCCCACTGGCTTCTACAGGGCTTCAAATGGGCACAGCAGTCTGCCCATGCTTACGTATGGATTTTTCGGTGTCTGAAAAATTTTAAGTATTATAACAGAATTTAATATTGACTGTGATCAGACTAAGTGATGTTGGTGGGTGTACTTTTTTAAAGGGATTCTGTTTCACTGACAAAGCTAAGTAATTTAGCAGACACTCTAGGGACAGTTTTTTCAGTGACAGTAAACGGGCAAGAAAGTCATACTAACTGAAATGGTCTGTGTATGTTAGTATGCCCCAAGGCCGCAGTGACTTACATTGCCTGTTGCACTGAAATGCTTACTAAATGAAATAATTGTGACCAAAGGATTTTACCTTATTGCTTCTAGACCACCAATTTCCTGTAAAAGGCTCAGAATTTAATAAGAAAATACTGAAAGTAATTTCCTATTAAGCCTACAAAGTCTGAGGCCCAGCCCTGTCCCCAATGGAGTCAATGGCAAAACCCCCAGTGGGAGCTGGATCAGACCCTTAGTCAGTAAACAGCGAAAGCATAACTGCTGTAACTAATTAATAAAAAATGACTATCACTGATAAGTTATGTGAGTGACAAAGAAAGAAGTTCCCTTATTTCAAATACACTAATGTTTAATAAAGAATTATATAGAAAAGTTTTGCCATATGTTGATTTAATGACCATGGACAGCATGCTCACTGTCTCATGGAACACTACGCAGTCCCTGCTACAAGAAACTTGCATTCTAAGGCTCTGAACCTACAGATGCTTGTGGGAGGATCCTTTTGTGTGCACAGATATCCATGGACTCTAACGTGAATCTGTGAGAGTGCAAGAATCTTCCTATGAAGATTTTACAGTAGTCAAACAGCAGTCCTATAATATAACTACTAATATTCCTCTGTATATTCTTCAAAGAATAGGGTTGACAAATCAATGCAGGTTGACTTTCACAGTCCATTAGGAAAAACTGTACACCACTTTGACATTGTTATAATATGTTGCGCAATTTTAAAATATTACTTTTTAATGGTTTTCTTCTTGTTGAATAAGACCCAGAAATCTTTTGTGAAGGGATGTTTTATAAACCAAAAAAACCCTACACCTTTCCTCAAAGGATCTTAAAGATAGCTATAAAAATTAATTACTCCTCAAATTTCCTATTCCCATTTTAAAGTGGTAGATACACATCGAGGCACAATGGGGTTAAGTAGCTTGCCTGCTGAAAACTCAACACAAAATTCAGGAGTTCTGACTTCCAGTCCAATTTTCCACACTTTATGTTTGTATTCTATGAAAATATAACAATTTTAAAAGTAGTCTGGTAAAGATTTCTCACACCTTTAATGGATGCATAAACATTTTTACCGTATCTACCAACTAGAAGTCAATACAAAAATTGAGACGGTTCCCATTAGCAAGAGCCAATGGCAATACCCTAGTAAGCTCAGACCCCACTCCTAGTAGATGGCAAATCAGAGGTTGCTGAGATTTATATGAAGGTGATATCAAGTAAACTAAGAAAAAATAAGACAGAGGGGCTTTTTAAAGTTTAAATGTATGTATATTATTGTTATGCAGTCTTTACAGTTTTTTTTTTTTAACAGAATAACTAGTTTCATTTTATGGGGTACAATGTAAAGAGGAGCATTTAGAGAGCAAAAGGCAGTTTGGAAGCACAAAGTAGTTTGTAAATATTCAAACTGTTCAACAGTTTCTTAAACTGATTTGATTTTAGGTTTCAAAGCATTTTTTAGGATATAATTTTAATTTAAAAAACTGCATAAGAAAGCCATTGTCTTTTTGCATTTGTTCAGATTTGTAGTTGTAAGCTATGGCTGTTTCAATCTTAAAATGAAAGTTGTTAAAATTAAATCATAATGGAGTTTCTGCTGCATACAAAATAACAAATATGCTTTTTTGGAAAGCATGTCTGCCTTTTAATGAAGAGGACAGAGGTCCATTTGTGTTTGCTTCCTTATCTGCTTCCCCGGATAATTAATCATGCATGACAGAATATCCACAGAATTCTGAATATTTAACTCTTGCAAGGATTAGCAAGGGTAACAAGATTATTATATGGATAACATGAATATCTAGTTATCATAAATAAAGATAAATTGTAAGGGACATTAAACTTCATGCTTCAGACAATCTCTGACTATTAGAAAGTAGGATAAAACCTAATGCAGGAGGCAGATTATCCTGCATCTGCATACCTTCCTCTGTCACATCTGATGCTGGCCACTATCTGAGATAGGATACTGACTAGACATACCTTAGTTATGATTCAGTCTGGCAATTCCTCTGTTCCTATTAGAGGGAAGTTTTGTTTCATTGCTACCATTAATTCAATTTAAACTGCTAGTGACAAAGTCATTACCATCTGAAGACTGTCTGGTCTATGGAAAGTGAGTTTATGGTGTCAGACAGGTTCCTACTGGAGGTGTCTACATCAGTCACTCTACAGCTGACATCTATGTTGCTTGCCTCAGTGGAGACAGCCAGAATTAAATGAATGGTCATGGATGCAAATACATTCTTACCACAGAAGTGATCCTTCAATACAGAATTGAGGCACACTTGCCAGAAATTTGACTGTACTTATGCTATGGATAAGGAAAGGGCTTCACAAGCACTAAATTAATATTTTTAGGAGGAAAAAAGCTGATGCAGAATCAGCACAAAATGCTGGTCTTGTGCAAACCATGCAAAACGTCTAACTAAAAACCACTGAAAGTGGTGGATTTTATAACCTGCTGACATTGTACTCTAGTTCATTATTTTAAGAAGGAGACAAAATTTTGACACTAGTCCTGTTTATATTGACCAAGGGAGCCATATTACCGACCTAAACCATGCTCTTGCTAGAAAGGTGCTAACAGTGTTGCCAGCTAACGTAGGCAGAATTTTATCCTAATAACAAAACTGTGCTCTTAAATGAACCTAATCATTCTACTAATATGAAGAAAAAATATAAATTCTTTTCTAGTTTCTATTTGAAATTGTGTTTTTTGGATGGTTGGGATGAGGAGAGGGTAAGTACTTATGCATAAACATTGTACATTATTCACATCTTACCACATCCTCTTTTGCACAGAGTTGATGCGTTACCATGAGCCAAGAACAGTTTTTCTTCTGTACCTCATAGCCATTGAAACCCTAATGAAAAAAAATTATTAAAATAGCACTACAGTTATAAAAACAAATGTCCTTTGCATTCTTGGCTTGGGACACAAGGATGTACAGAAATATTCTCTGATCAATAACCATAACTATATCAACAATCTTAATGTTATTTATTTATATAAATTTCATGTGATTTTTTTTTAAACTATCAAATCTAGGTAGGTATTTACACCACCTAGATAACAGTAGCTAAGCAGGTAGTTTAATTTAATCCTGAATATTAATGGAAAAGTGTTCTGATTTCACCCACATTCAGCTGTAGCAATGTGATCTAGTATTTGCAGAAAAAAATCACAAAGATGCTAATTCAAAATCTTTGAAAGAACTTTTGTGGTGTCGCACTGATTAATATGAAAAATTCAGTTAGATGTATCTAAACATGAACCTCATGATGGGAAGCAACAAAATACAATCATATATGCTTTCCCCATACCACCTTACACTGGGAATGTTCTCTATTAAAATTTATTTACCGTACATTTTGGAGTTTGAGTTATGCACATAACTAATCTAAGGACCTGTTTACAGTGGGGATATTTGTACTGATGTACCTACACCACTGCAAATCTGCAGATGTGCTACACTGGTGTATTATGGGATCTTAAAATTCTACATCTCTAACATTTAAATAAGGAATTAACTAGCATGTTCTTCTGTGTAATCTAATCTGCACTTTGTATATAAAACTTGTGGTTTTGATAAATTTGTGGAGAGTGCATGATGAAAATTAAGTCCATGAAAAATCATGTAGTATAATTTGTTAAAGGAGATTGGTTTTAATTATCATTACTACAAATCAGTGTGTCAAGACTTAACAATCAGTTGCTTGGGAATGGCTAAAGAATATTAGGATCTGGATAGAACTGCCAATTTAAAACTTTGTCCTCTGGGAGAAACACTCTGACTATACTATATTTTTTGGTGTTGCTCAGATCCCAAAATGATAGTTGGTTGCCAGATTAAAACCCTAGACAGATCATGTGATTCAAATGTCAGATGCTGGTGCTGTGTCAATTCTACTTTTATTTTGGTATACTTTAGTGTTCTGTGCTCTTAGTTTACATCACATAGACAACAACAATGAAAATGAGATCATCGTATGAAACTGAGCAAGGACTGATGCCAAGTCTTCCTACAGCATAAGGTGGAGGGAGAAATGAACCACATGCTTTCAGAAAACTTCTCTTCTACTCTAGTGCTGCTATAAACAGCATGGTGAATTTGCTATAAACACCAAAAACTTTAACTGTAATATTCCAAAAACTATTCATAAGCTGGATAAGAGACAAAGGTGGGGTGGGACAGGATATAACATCTCCATGTATCTGCAGAACAGAAAAGCCTACAGCATGCACGTAACTAGGGATAACCTGGGCCAGGACGGCTACAAGCCTCGTGCCACTTGTGGGTTGTAAGAGCCATGCCTTCTGCACGGGGGCAGTTGAGCTTGGGGTGTGTGCGTGTGTTATTATGGGGTGTGTTTCTGGCCCGGTGACCTCACGGAAACCCCAGCTCGAGAACAGTGGGCGCCAGAAGGGAATCCCAGCGCTGCACAGCTGACGGAGGGTCCCCAGGAGGAGCAGCGCGGAGCCTGCTGGGCAGCGCTGACAGCGCGGGCGCTTCAAAGGGGGTGTTTGTGTGGGGGTGTCTCCGGAGCGGAGCCGCGCTCGGCGCTGTCTCCCCACCATGACACCCCCCTTTCCTCAAACCACTGCCAGCGCTGCCGGGCAGCCACTCGCCCACGCGGGCTGGAGGCGGCCCCGGGGGAGGGGGCCCCGGGGGCGTGGTGGGGTCTGTGGTGCGGCCCCTGGCCCGAGGGAGGGGGCCGGGGGGCGGGCAGCAGGACTCACTCGGGCGGGGGCCTGCGCGAGCAGAAGGCGCCCGGCGCAGGAGCTGGTGGTGCAGAATCGCTCCTGCCCGTTGAGGAGCTGCACTAGCTCCGCGATGGCCTCGTCCACACTGCCCTTCCTGCTCTCGTCCGCCCGGGCCAGGCGCTGCTCCTTCCAGCGCCGGAAGGCGGCCATGGGCTCGCGGGGACGGAGAGCCGGGCCGGGACCGGCAAGCGGGCGAGCTCCAGGCTACACAGCCGCCCTATTGGCTGATGGTGGCCGGGTTAGGCCAAACCTGCCGGCCCGGCTGCGAAGCGCGCTGGGCACTTCCGGGCTGGGGGAGGGGCTCTGTGGGCCGTATCGGCGAGTAGAAGCCGGAAGAGGCGGGGCTGGATGGGGGAGGGTCTAACGGCCTGGGGATGGGCGGGGCGGGGCGCTGGTGCCGAGCGGGCGGAGCTGCGGCTACCTGAGGAGGTCGGGCGGCGGGAGGTGAGGCGGCCTCGCGCCCGCGGGGTTACGCCGTTAGCCGCGGGGGCAGGGGGTGGTCGCAGGGCGGCTAGAGGGCCCGGAACTGAGGGGGGCCTGAGGGCAGGGCCGGTTCCGAGCGGGAGGGCGCGGAGACCCGCCGTCTCTGGGGAGCCCCAGGGAGACCCCTGCTCCTGCGCCCCCGGGCTCTCGCTCCCTGTGTCCCGTGTCCGGGCCGAGGCCGCTTGGCTGGAAACGGGCTAACCCGCTCCTCGGTAGCGGGCAGATACCGGGCAGCGCCTCATGGCGCTGCCACCAGCCCGGGGCACGGGCCAGCGGGCTGGGCTCTGGGACCACGGCTCAGGCACGGGGGGGGTTCCCCTAGCTCTCTCCTCCCTGGGCGCGTCCTGTCCGCGCACACCCCTG
The DNA here is from genome assembly GCF_013100865.1 of Trachemys scripta elegans. NCBI lineage: Eukaryota > Metazoa > Chordata > Testudines > Emydidae > Trachemys > Trachemys scripta. Next base: position 86,088,511 of record NC_048305.1, read on the forward strand.
GCTGTCGGGGGCGGCGGCCCGACGCGGAGCTCAGAGCCGGGATCCCCGGGACGGCCATTCCCGTGTTCGGGCTGGTGTTCGAAACGGCGACAGCCTCCTGAGCCCTGCCTGGGGCAATGGCAGGAAACCTTGCGGGGAACCAGCTGTGTAACGTGGGCCGGGGGGTTGAGCAGACCAAGTCATCGGATCTAGCGCCTTGGGCTTTAGTATCGGCTCCATGGGCAAATCCCTTAGATAGAATTTGAGTGCTTAAAATTAGACACTGGAATGTGGGTTTAGACACCAAAATGAAATTATGAAAAGGCTTTGAAACTAACCCACCACTCCAATATGAGATAGGAATTGATTCCATTTTACAGCTGGAGAAACTGAGGCACAAAGGTGTTAGGGTCAGAAACTTCTAATGTGAGCACTTACTTTGCTGCCTGAAGGAGTGGCATTTAAATTCACTGTAACTCCTTACTTTTATAATCTTTAAAATGACTATCATTTAAAATCTATTTTGCTGGACCTGCCTCAGGGAGGCCAACTGTACAATTTGACAACCAATTTTCTAGAAGGACTTAATATCTTAATACGAGGATCCAATCCTTCTGAAAACCCTACAGGTGGTTTTAGGGACAACAGCTTATATGTTATTAGGTGTTACTGGAGACAGTCTTGATTCTTTTAATTGGGAGACAGTACTTTAGCAGAGTTAGAAAACCTACAAATATTTTATGGAATATGAAATGCCCATGATTTTGGAATTGGGATGTTTGGATCTGTAACAATAAGCCAGTTTGGAATGATGCTTAATAATATACAGGGGCACCATTTAGTTGTTTGAGTGTGGTGTTTCTGAAGCCAAACCTAGTTTCCAATGTAGGACTGAAAATTAGACAGGAGTAATTCTGAACCTTGCACCTGGAAATGAACTTTGGTTTGAAAGTATAACAAATACACTTTCAGCAGGGTATAAATAAATGTGTGTACAGTCTTGGAGCCCTATATTTCTAGCTCCCTTATGTGGAGACCCCTGTTATTCAATTGGAACTTTTAGGCTCTAGGCTGCAAGTGAAATTGCGGTTATAGTTAAGAGTATATGTGTAAAATTTCTACATAGAAAATATAAAGTGTGTAGTGTTCTCACAGTGTGCGGAAGAGACATTTAATGAGCACACAGGTAATGTTTTAAGAACTCTGTGACGTCTGCTAGGGAACTCGCTGCAGATTTAATTTATCTGGGAAAAGTGTAAATAGGCACTATAGAAAATCCTTAAATTTGGGTTTGTCTACATATGAAAATTATTCCAGATTAAGGTAGGCTGTGAATTTAAAGCCCAATAACTATTCCTGAATAACATTATGTTTTGGTGTGGCTTAATCCAGTTCCAAAGAGGATTAAGCTAATTTGGAAAAGGCATTCTTATTCTGGAATAACTACTGCATGTATAGATAAACCCTGAGACGAGAGAGCGCTAATGAGAATTAGAAGTTCTCAGAGGGGTAGCTGTGTTAGTCTGGATCTGTAAAAAGCAACAAAGAGTCCTGTGGCACCTTAAAGACAAACAGATGTATTGGAGCATAAGCTTTTGTGGGTGAATGCTCACTTCGTCAGTCGCATGTCACCCACGAAAGCTTATGCTCCGATACATCTGTTAGTCTTTAAGGTGCCACAGGACTCTTTGTTGCTTTTTAGATGTTCTCAGACTCCCAAACTGATAAATGCATTTTGCAGTGCCTATGGAAGCAAAACAGGGTCTCCAATGTCCTGGACTATGCTTTCAAATAAAAAATGAAATAACTTGCAAATGTATTTTATTCATGTTCATACTTTTAGGATTAAAGGATTAAAAGGCATAAAGAGGAGCTTGTGATTCAAGAAAATATAGTAGAACTTCAGAGTTATGAACACCAGAGTTACGAGCTGACAGGTCAATCATGTACATACCTCATGTGGAACTGGAAGTACCCAGTCAGGCAGCAGAGACAAAACAAACAAATACTTGTACAGTATAGTACTATGTTAAACATAATATTCTAAAAAAAGGGAAAATTAAAAAAAAAAGTTTGACAAGGTAAGGAAACTGTTTCTGTGCTTATTTCATTTAAATTAAGATACAGTAGTTAAAAGCAGCATTTTTCTTATGCACTGTAAAGTTGCAATGCTGTATTAAGTCAATGTTCAGTTGTAAAGTTATTTTGAAAGAAAAACCATAATGTTTTGTTCAGAGTTATGAACAACCTTCATTCCCGAGGTGTTTGTAACTGAGGTTCTAGTGCAGGGATTGGCAACGTTTGGCACACTGCCTGCCAGGGTAAGCCCCCTGGCCGGCTTGGCCGGTTTGTTTACCTGCCGTGTCTGCAGGTTCGGCCGATCGCAGCTCCCACTAGCCATGGTTTGCTGCTCCAGGCCAATGGGGGCTGCGGGAAGCAGCGGCCAGCACTTCCCTGGGCCCACAAGGCTTCCTGCAGCCCCCATTGGCCTGGAGAGGCGAACTGTGGCCAGTGGGAGCTGCGATCAGCTGAACCTGTGGACGTGGCAGGTAAACAAACTGGCCCAGCCCGCCAGGGGGCTTACTCTGGTGGGCCATGGGCTAAAGGTTGCCGATCCCTGTTCTAGTGTATCTGTCTTGAACTACTACATTTAGCTGTTTTATCACCAGAGTTTGTGTGTGTGACTCCCTGCCCTAACCACCCCCTACCCCTGGGATCCCATCCCCTATCCAACTCCCCCCTGTCCCCTGACTGCCCCAAGCCCTAGCCACGCCCTGCCCTTTGACAGCCCTCTGTCTCCAACTCCGCCTATCCAACTGATCCCTGTCCCCTGACTGCCCCCCAGAACCTCCTGCCCCTTATTCAACTCCGCTGTCCACCCCCTTACCATTGCCGCTCAGAGCACCAGGACTGGCAGCCGTAAGTAGTACACTGTAAGTAGCACATTCCTACGGGGAGCAATTTAATACACTACATCTCACTTAACGTTGTAGTTATGTTCCTGAAAAATGCAACTTTAAGTGAAATGATGTTAAACTAATCCAATTTTCCCATAAGATTTAATGTAAATGCGGGGGGGGGGGATTACATTCCAAGGACACTCTTTTTGGGCAGACAAAAGGCATTATATAGTGTACAGTACTGTACCGTGGTGGGGAGGTGCCCACCACATAGGCACAGCCCACTGCAGACAATGAGGCAGGCAAGGATGCTAGGAAGAACCTTGCGCAGCAGCAGCTTCCCACCAGAAGAACAGGTGCTGACTTTGCTGGGGGATGCTCCAGGCCTGCCTCTTTCCATCCCCGCTCCACTCCAGGCCCGGCTCTTCCCACCCCCACGCCACTTCCTCCCCGGAACATGCTGCGTCCCCGCTCCTCCCCCTTCCTCCTGCTTCTCTCTGGCCTGCTTTGAAGGGGAAAGTGCCGCTTCTCTCTGATCGCAGGCTGCGCTGCTGCCCCTGCCCCTCCTGAGTCCTCTGGCCCGTGCTTGTAGGGCCGCATTCCAAAAGGGGCTTTAGAGCTGCAGGCCGGGGCCCCCTTAGCCCAGGGCCCTGTAGCCTCTAAAGCCCCTGTGTTCTGGGTGGCCCTGCCTGCTGGGGAGTGGGGGGGTGGCAGCTACCCCACTTGCTCCCTCCCTCCCAGAAAGTCCTAAGTGCTGCCAAACAGTTGTTTGGCGGCAGGGGAAGTGCTGAGAGGGAGGAAGGGAGGGGAGGAGGGAGAGAAGAGGAACTTGTGCAATGCTCCCTTGTAAAGTCAGCCAAACGACGTTATAAGGGAGCATTGCACAACTTTAAACAAGCATATTCCCAGTGGAGCAGCGACATAACTTCGAAACAACGTTAAGCGGGAGGATGTTAAGTGAGGAGTTACTGTATGTATATATATTTTCTTACTATATATTCCATTCTGTGCATCTGATGAAGTGGGCTGTAGCCCATGAAAGCTTATGCTCAAATAAATTTGTTAGTCTCTAAGGCCAGGTCTACACTACCCCCCTAATTCGAACTAAGGTACGCAACTTCAGCTACGTGAATAACGTAGCTGAAGTTCGAAGTACCTTAGTTCGAATTAGTTCGAACTTACCTTGGTCCACACGCGGCAGGCAGGCTCCCCCGTCGACTCCGCGGTACTCCTCTCGGCGAGCTGGAGTACCGCAGTCGACGGCGAGCACTTCCGGGTTCGACTTATCGCGTCCAGACTAGACGCGATAAGTCGAACCCAGAAGTTCGATTTCCAGCTGTCGAACTAGCGGGTAAGTGTAGCCAAGGCCTAAGGTGCCACAAGTACTCCTGTACTTTTTTTTTAAGATTATTTTTTTATACAATTTTTTTTCTGTTCCCGTACTCATAACTTCAAAAGTACCTGTGCTTTGAGAATATCATGGTGCAGTATATATTAAAGCAGTTGCGTCTTTATTATAGTGGAAATTTAAATGTTAACCAATATGATGAGACATGGTTTCAGAGAGAAATATTTGTCAACTTGTGATGTGGAAAATATCAGTTTCACTTCTATAATGTTGAAATGTTTTGTATAGTCTTCATTATTTTAAAACATTAATATAAACATTACATAATATTTATGTATCTTCAATACAAGCTAAAAAAAAGTTGACTGTATGAACCAATTTTTTTTTATTTTGGCATTTCCCACAGAACAGAAATTGCCATTTGCAGCCAGCTCTAAACCATGCCTGTCTACTGGGCTGGGCTGAGTACTGAGCTAGCACTTCTAGCTTAGGCCCTGATTCTGCAATCGGATTCCAGCAGATGGATGGTGGGCCTGTAAGAGTTTGCCACTGTAGCTCCAGTTACAAAATTGGGGCCTTAGTTCTTATGTTTTGTGGCTTAACTTGTCCTTTCTGATTAGTGTTAGAAACAGGGCATTTAGGCATGGCTGTATTTTATACATTTGTATAGAAAGCCAAATATATGGTTGTGTAAATTACCCTTTGGTAAATTGATGTAATTTATATGTTGAGGAGGAGGGCATGGGAAAGTGTAAGATTGAATAGCCCTCTAAGACTTGGACCTTTGTCATGATCCAAAGGAAGAATTGTCTTAGCTCCTTATCTGTCTGACTAATGTACCTTTGCCCTGTTTTTCCCACATTCCTGTCAGTGTATGCCTTTCTTGATGTTCTTAAAATACTTCACAAACATGCATAGTCAAGCTAGCTTTTAGATACATTAACTGTACTCCTCAGGATACATATGTATTCAATTTTTCTGGTTTCCTCCAATATATTTTAATTCCCCATTGTACCTTTTATTTTTGAGGGCTGATGAGCAAGGAGCTTTTTGTTGTCTTAAATAACAAGCAGGAAGAGAAGCTGGAAATCTACTTTTTAGACCCTGGCTGAATACTCACTGTATGACCTTTTTTTTTTTTTTTTTTAAATCAGTGAAGTTGGAAATTCATTTTGTAAAATGCAACAAGGAGCCCCAAAGTACAATGCATTTCCCTCAAGATCAGGGTTTCTCAAACGGGTCACCACTTGTGTAGGGAAAGCCCTGGGCGAACCGGGCCGGTTTGTTTACCTGCCCTGTCTGCAGATCCATCCGATCGCGGCTCCCACTGGCCGCAGATCGCTATTCCGGGCCAATGGGAGCTGCTGAAAGTGGCGGCCAGTAAGTCCCTCGGCCCACACCACTTCCAGCAGCTCCCATTGGCCCAGAGAAGTGAACCGTGGCCAGTGGGAGCCGCGATCAGACGGGGCAGGTAAACAAACTGGCCTGGCCCGCCAGGGGCTTTCCCTACACAAGCGGCGACCCCTTTTTGAGAAACCCTGCTCAAGATGTTATTGCATGATATCTAATATGGGAACCACTGCACTCATGTCATAACTATAAAGGGAAGGGTAACAGCCCTCCTGTGTACAATACTATAAAATCCCTCCTGGCCAGAGACTCCAAAATCCTTTTAACTGTAAAGGGTTAAGAAGCTCAGATAACCTGGCTGACACCTGACCCAAAGGACCAATAAGGGGACAGGATACTTTCAAATCTTGGTGGGGGGAAGGCTTTTGTTTGTGCTCTTTGTTTTGTTGGGACTAAGAGGGATCAGACATCAATTCATGCTCTCCAAATCTTTCTGAACAAGTCTCTCATATTTCAAACTTGTAAGTAAACAGCCAGGCAAGGCGTGTTAGTTTTATCTTTGTTTTCTCAACTTGTAAAGGTACCTTTTACTAGGGTGTTTACCTCTGGTTGCTGTAACTTTGAACCTAAGGCTAGAGAGGGGTCCTCTGGGCTCTTTAAGTTTGATTACCCTGTAAAGTTATTTTCCATACTGATTTTACAGAGATGATTTTTACCTTTTTCTTTAATTAAAAGCCTTCTTTTTAAGAACCTGATTGATTTTCCCTGTTTTTTAGATCCAAGGAGGTTGGATCTTGATCCACCAGGAGTTGGTGGGAGAGAGGAGGGGGGATGGTTAATTTCTCCTTGTTTTAAGATCCAAGGGGTTTGGATCTGTATTCACCAGGGAATTGGTGAAGAGTCTCTCAAGGCTAACCAGGGAGGGGAATTAGCACATTGGGAGTGGTGGCAGCAGACCAGATTTAAGCTGGTAGTTAAGCTTAGAAGTTTTCATGCAGGCCCCCACATCTGTACCCTAAAGTTCAGAGTGGGGAAGGAGTCTTGACAACTCATGTTTTTAATGTAGTTATTTACATGTGTGATTCACTTTAAAGCCCACACATTCCCATGGGAGATGGTGGTAACACTCTTCGTTTGCAAGGTTTGTAAGATGAAAGACCATCTTTTCTATGAAAAGAAATCAGTAGTGAGCCCCTGATTTAAACTGTTGTCTAAATGTAGGGAGTTTGATCCCTTCCCTCTGAAGTGAAAACTGGATTGTGAAGTTAATGCAATATTTTCTCATCTTCTGATATTCAGTTCACTATGGCAACTGGAAGAAATGTGATGAGAGCTGTCAGAGTTTCTGAATTTGGTGGACCTGAAGTGCTTAAGCTCCTGTCAGATGTCTTATTGCCGAATCCGAAAGAAAATCAGGTGGAAATGATAGATGTAAACTAAGATAATTGCACTGAATGGTAATGACTTGAGTATGAATTGAGTGAGTGTCCAAAGCAGAACCATCTTAATTCTGAATATGAGTAGGTTGAGCAGCATATACATAAATAAAACCACAGGCATCAGATTTAACTAATTAGTTTTGTTATTCTAATGCAGTCTACATATTGAATACAAAAGACTTTCCAAAATTGTTTCACATCCATACTAAGGGCTCTTTAATAGTCAAGTCAATTGCTTTAATAATACTAAGCTGTTGATGCAAAATTATGGTGATTGTAATGATATGTAACAAATAACATTTTCTCTTCAGGTCTTAATCAAAGTCCATGCATGTGGTGTAAACCCAGTGGAGACATATATTCGTTCTGGTACTCATGCTAGAAAACCAGCTTTACCTTACACTCCTGGCACAGATGTTGCTGGAGTAATTGAAGCTGTTGGGGAGCATGTAACTGTATTCAAGGTATTATATTCTGTTCCTTTTTTAATTGATTGCTTATGCTTTCCCTACATTATTGTTGCAGTACTTACTGCTACCTCTATAATTTATGGCCTGTCAGAATTTCCTCTGGGTTTTGGAGACCTCTAATTGGCCATGAAATGCATGCATCCGGGTCAAATTAGTGGCCCTATTCCTACAAGCAGCTCTGCAGGGCTGTCTCTTACACCCATACAGAGCCCCATAGAGATCTGTGGAGTTCAGCATCGGTGCAGGAGCCTGACTGCATGGTGCTGCTTGCAGGATTGGGTTTTGTTTACGCAGTCTTAATCCAAAAACATTTTTGAAGCATTGTAGGTGTATTATAAATGTCAAGATTGCTGTAATTATTGTCATCATCGTCCTGGACTGACAGGAAGGACCCTGAGATTATTTTGCTGATATTTTTAATATTCAGACTTAAAATGAAGGGGAAAAAAATGAAAGGTGTATCTACTGATAACAATGTTTATATACTCAGCTGCTGTCTCATGGTTATATTTCACCTGCTGCCCTTTGGTTAAACCATATCTTGGCTGTTAAAAGATAAATGTGTGGGGGGTTTTTTAATTGGCCTTCTCTTTTATTTCCTTACAGGTGAGTAAGATTCTTGACCAAAGACTAACAGCAGAATATGTATTGTTTAAAAACTGTATTGGGTAGAGAGTTGGGATTCTCCTATTCTGAAGTCATATATGACAGTTATTGAGGAGACAAGAGCCTTGCTGGCCTGGAGATGGAAAATAAGGCAGAGGTGTTAACTTTAAAAATAAACAAAACACTTTTTGTTTCAGCAGATTGACAGCTCCATTTTCTTTGCTTTTAGTTTTTCATGTAAATTTTGTCATTTTCTGCTTAAACTGATGGGAAAGAAGATGAGAGCAATAGTTGCAGACAAACAGCTTGAAAGGGCTTAATAGAGGAGCCAATCAGAATAGAGAGATTTGCATATTGATGGTATGTAAGAAATAGCCACATAGCAATTATGCAGATCTTGGCTCTCTGGCTAATATTAGGTGTCAGCAAATCAAAGTGCAGGGATTTACATGCTATGCAGGTACTAAGATAATCATACAGTGATTTTGAAAGTCAGACACCCACAAGTCTGACTGTACAGAACTGAGGAAAAATTGTACAAAACATGAAATTACCATGTTCTAAGAACTGGGATGTGCTATATGCAGCTCACAACCGGTGCCAAAGTAGTTGATACTCGGTAGCTGGCAGGGCTGGAAATAAGTGTTAAAACACCCTGTGTGTTGGGATGTGTATTATTCCCTGTTTCTCACACAGCCCACTTGGTGTGGAGGTTGTGATTTTATCCTGTTGAAGGACTCCCAACAATAACTATTACCAATAACTATTCCTGTTAAGAATGTATACTTCTCAGGCTTCAAAAACTGCTTAAGTGCTTTTCATAAGCTTGTAAAATGTTTCTAACATATTCCTTGTGGAGTCCAGCTGGATGAATTCAGGTTCATTAATGATCACCTTAATCATGCAGTAGCTTTGTGTGTGACGATATAGAACCCAGGATGTAATCTGCACACACACCTTTTGAAATCTGGATATACAAAATTGTGTTGCAGAGATTTCACTTCCTTGACTTTTATAAAATCCTTTCGGGAAGATAATTATATATAAAACTTTTACAGAAGTGTTACATAACAAACTTTGACTAAAGTACTTGGAACTTGTGTCTAAACCTTTTTTATTTTTTCCTGCCAGAAAGGTGACAGGGTTTTTACTAATGGTACCATCTCTGGTGGCTATGCAGATTATACAGTTGCTGCAGCTGACACAGTCTTCCCCTTGTCAGATAAATTAGACTTCAAGCAAGGTGCTGCCATTGGAATCCCCTATTTCACTGCTTACCGTGCACTCTTCCAAAAGTAAGATGCCACGCTCTGTTTGTATCTTCTGCTTTTGAAGACTTAAAATACAAACTATAGAGTAGACACACCTTCCATAATAGCCAGTTACATGGCTTACCTTTTCAGGGCACACTGCAAGGCCTATTTTATCTCTCTCTTTCATAAAGAGATGGGAGACTTCTTAGGTAGGGTAGTGATGGGAGGAGGACTTTGGTGGGGATTCCGTTGGAGGGTTAAATTAAATGTGTTGCCTACATTATTGTCAGAGGGTTGTGATCTGGAGGTAATTGACCGTCTTTTTCTTTTTAAGAATGTATTTTTAAGAGTGCATGTGGGGCACCCAGAACTGGGATGGGCACTCTATATAATAAAAAAGTATATACACTGAAAGAAATGAGTTAGTTGTTTTCCTCCTTCTACCCCTCTTTACTTCACCACTATCTCTAAGAAGGACTAGATAGGACTTGTTTCAGACATAATTTCTGCTTCTTGATTGAACCGAGGGGTTGCAGTTGCGTAACCTATCTTTCCATCACCTCTGTCTTCAGGAGATGTTGGCAGAACTCCTACTAGCTCATCTAAGTATTTAACCCTGCCAATCACCATGGTATTGATTCATAAATCTGTACTATAGTGATAGACAAGAGTGCCTTGTCAGCTAGGGGATAAGAGATCAGGACTGGGAATCCAGTCTAGATAAATGCGTAGAACAAAGCATTGGGCAATCTAGTTTATCCTTTGAAAAAGTATGGATAGATTATTTTAAAACCTGGAAGACTAAAGTTGAAGAAAATGTTGTTTTGAATATTAGGCTGGTGTTAATACACACCTATACCAACCATGAAACTGGTACTCCCATTGTTGTAGCTTATATCTATATTTACATTCAGGAATGAGCGCTTTTAGAATTAAGAGATAAGAACCGATTCTCTTCTCTAATCCCAGAAGGAATCAGGACTAACTCAGTGTAAAACTAAAGAGAGGAAAATTAGGCGCATTGAATGTGATCTAAGAAGATTTATATTTAATTCATATAACCCATCTACATCTTATGGCTAGACAATGCATAGGATCTGCTCAAGTTATAATGTATTAAATAGTTCAATATCTGTCATTTCCTCTTCTAGAGGGCATGCCAAACCAGGGGAAACTGTGCTAGTCCATGGGGCAAGTGGAGGAGTAAGTATTTTGAAAAAACTTAAGTTAGCAAGTATTTTGTGTATCTATTTTTGTGATTGGTTCTAAGGCAAATGGTTCTCTGCCATGAAGGCTCTTTACACTTAAAGTTAAATCCTATCATCCAAAATATAGCAGCCTGAAACTGCACAAATTACCACATATGGCCCCAAGTGCTGATGTCATATGAACTCAACTAGATCATATGTAGGGTATCCCATGGTGTAATCACAAAGTGGAGAATGGTCAGAAGCTGGGTCAGGAGCCATACAGCTAGTCTGCCTCAGAGAAAAGTTAAAGGAAAAGTTGTGTTTTGAAAAATTAGGCAAACTGTCCTTAGTTGTGCAAGAAATGCTCACTGGCTGGAAGGGGACTTTCTGTGCTGTTTCTCACCCATTAACTGTAACCTAGCTAGAAAATGGGAGATATTGGAGGAGATAATCTCATACCTGAATGGACTTTAAGTTTTCCCAACTAGCTTCTCTATTTACAAAAGGCTAACCTTTGGCTCTGCTGAATAAACAAGAAGGCTGAGGTAGAGTAAGAGGGAATAGTTAAACTTTAAGTGGCCTCTATTTCCCCTTTCCAGTGGCTGGAAAAACTGTTGCGAGCTGGCCAAGTTTTGTTGAGTTACTCGGTTGGCTGCAAAAGGCTGATTATGAAAGTCTCACATGAGAGAAAACTCGGATCTCTTGTAATATACTAGACTAGAAGGATGTTCAGCAATATGTTTTTTCTTTATTTTCATAAATTGAGTTTTGATTTTCTGTTTCCACTTCTTTTATATGCTTCTGGGAACACACACATGTTTTTGCTTTACAATGACATGGTCCACAAATAAGATTATCCTCTATAGATTTGCAGACGGTTACAAAAACATTTGCAAGTGCAGTGAGAAGAGAGTAGGCAAAGAGACACATACTATAGTGATAAGTGTGGATGTTTGTGGTAGGTCTTTCACTGACATACGCTTCTACAATGATCCTTAAATCTTGCATTCTTTTCAGGTTGTTCATTGAACAACTTTTGGATGTTGAGATAATCTAGTCATGCCGTGTGTTAGTTTGAAATGTAAATGTCAAAGGTGACTTCGGTTTTTCAAATAGGTCAGTTGATAAGCCCCTGGCAAGAGTGATGGTCATGAGGATTTCTTATGGGGAAGGCAGTTCGTTTACTTTACATAACACTCCTGGGTGCAAGTTTCATTAGCAGAGCCATAAATGGCAGCAGATGGAATTCTGTTGGTAACAGAAATGGAATGAGGCAGTTTGCTACCAATAGCTGAGGAAGTGTCTGTCTCCAGGACTGGTCAGGATAGGTTGCAGAACCTGCCTTTTTAGGAGGAACCAGGTTGAGAGTAACCCCAAAAGAGAGGAAGAGTTTTGTGCATACTGTTCTTCGTTTCTCTTTTGTGTTCTGCACACCATGTAAGCAGTCAGTGTGAGCCGGCTGAGACTGTGATGTGCCTCATGGACTTGAAGCCTGCTTGTCCTCCGGCACTAAAAAGACTTTACATCTGCTTGGCACTAATAAAACACCTCTCACCACCAACTGAAATATAAAGCAGGGATGAGAGGATGTGGTGGTAGGGAATGCAGATGTTTATTTGGCAGCATCAGTGTCTGACCAGGCTTCCAGTGGTTTTACTTGCTGCCTAAAAATGGAGGCTCGTGTGCTTACTTCCCCCTCCAAAATCTGCTACTCTCTGAGGCTTCCCTGCTTGGGAGTTTTCTCTGGGTCCTCACAATATCTGGCAACTACACTTTGCAGGGCTTCCTTTGGCTTTCTGAAACTAGAGTGTGGTTTCTCAGGATTCAGCAGAAGGGGCAGTGAGACTAGGGAGTCTCGTCTGTTTGTGGTAATGTTGGGAGTCTGGGGAATGAGATCCTAAATGGACCTATTCTGCAGTTAAGAGTCAAGGTTGTGATACACCATGTGTGGTATATGGTGATCATGTTAGTAGTGTCTGTCGGTGGGAAGAAAAGATCATATATACTGTTACATGGCTTAACTTTTCACTTCCTTGGTTTTGTGTCAGGTGTGTTGTGTGTGCAGCACCTTTACTAGTACACAATGTGGTGTGTGTGTGTGTGAATGTAAATCAAAATACTGTTTCAGTTATGCTAGTGATTTGTTATGCATAAAAACATATTTTAAGTTAATTTGACATGTAAAGTACTGAGTCACTGATAGGAGATATTTATATTAAGAGTGGGAAAATAAATGGTAAAGGGAAATGTAATTCATTTTTCCAGGTTGGAATAGCAGCATGCCAGATTGCCAGAGCTTATGGTTTAAAGGTTTTAGGCACAGCTGGAACTGAAGAAGGAATGAACATAGTTTTGAGAAATGGAGCCCACAAAATGTTTAATCACAGAGAAGCTGATTACGTTGATAAGATTAAGGTAATTTACTACCAGATTGAAAGTTTCATAGATCTTTCACCCTCTTTCTCCTTCCATTAAAATATTCAAAATCCATTTTGGTTTCTATTAATTGTCTTCCTTTTAATTGACTAGAAAATGTACTATAGATGGCAATCCTGTGATGGCAGCCAGATGAACTAGATAGATATTTTCTATTGGTAACTTTTATGAAATGAAACATTCGGTAAACAGCTCTTTATATTTTTCTTTTGAACCAAGATTAGGGTTCCGTAGGGGTCTGCCATTTGAGCAAAATCTACACAACCTTTTAATTTCTGCTCAAAGGAGAATTGTTAATTTTAAAGATATGGATACCAAGAATATTAAATCATAACTAAGACTGCGATTCTTTCACGGAGGTCATGGATTCTGTGACTTTCTGCAACCTCCGTGACTTCCCACTGCTCGGGCGCCCAGTGTCCAGCCACACCAGCTGCTGCTGGAGCGACCTGGGGCCAGCTCTCCGGCGGTCCTGCGGACCGCCCGAGCAGCAGTCCTGAGGGAGGCCCCAGAGAGCGACCGAGCAGTGATCCTGGGGGTCGCCCCGAAGCCAGCCACACTGGCCTCTGCTCGGGCGGCCCCAGACAGCTGACTCTGGGGACCGCCGGAAAAACAGCCGGTGTGGTTGGCTCCAGGGACTGCCCAAGTAGTGGTCCTGGGGGTGCCCTGGGGACTGCCCGAGCAGCAGTCCCGGGGTGGCAGTCAACCCCCAGCACTGGATCAGGCTGCCCCTTCTCTCCCCCCCAGCAGGGGCTCCCAGACAGTGGGGCCCCAGAAGTAGAGTTTTAGTCAGGGGTATTTTTGGTAAAAGTCATGGACTGAATTTTTATTTATTGCTCGTGACCTGTCCATGACTTTTACCAAAAATACCCATGACTAAATCTTAGCTTTAATCATCACTAAGGCTGTCAATTAACTGCAGTTAGCTCATGCAATTAACTCAAAAAAAAATGAATCGTGATTAACCACACTGTTAAACAATAGAATACCAATTGAAATTTATTAAATATTTTTGGGTGTTTTCTACATTTTCAAATATATTGATTTCAATGACAACACAGAATACAAAGTGTATAGTACTCACTTTATATTTATTTTTGATTACAAATATTTGCACTGAAATAGAATCAAAAGAAATAGTATTTTTCAATTCACCTAAGTACTGTATTGCAATTTCTTTATCATGAAAGTTGAACTTACAAATGTAGAATTATGTACCAAAAAGACCTGCATTCAGAAATAAAACAATGTAAAACTTTAGAGCCTACAAGTCCACTCAATCCTCCTACTTGTTCAGACAAACAAGTTTGGTTAAAATTTGCAGGAGATAATGCTGCCCGCTTCTTGTTTACAATGTCACCTGAAAGTGAGAACAGGCGTCACGTGGCACTTTTGTAGTTCTGTCAGATATGCTAAACATTCGTATGCCCCTTCATTCTTCCGCTACCATTCCAGAGGACATGCTTCCATGCTGCTGCTGATCTGTTTAAAAAAAAAAAAAAAGAGTATTAATTACATTTGTGACTGAACTCCTTGAGGGAGAATTGTATGTCTCCTGTTGTTTTACGTGCATTCTGCCATATATTTCACATCATAGCAGTCTCGGATGATGACCCAGCACATGTTTGTTTTAAGAACACTTTCATAGCAGATTTGACAAAGTGCAAAGAAGGTACCAATGTAAGATTTCTAAAAATAGCTACAACACTCAACCCAAAGGTTTAAGAATCTGAAGTGCCTTCTAAAATCTGAGGGGGATGAGATGTGGAGCATGCTTTCAGAAGACTTAAAAGAGCAGCACTCAGATACAGAAACTACAGAACCCGAACCACCAAAAAAGAAAATCAACCTTCTACTGGTGGCATCTGACTCAGATGATGAAAATGAACATGCGTTGGTCCGCTCTGCTTTGGATCATTATTGAGCAGAACCCATCATCAGCATGGACGCATGTCCTCTGAAATGGTGGTTAAAGCATGAAGGGACATAAGAATCTTTAGCGCATCTGGCATGTAAATATCTTGCGGCGCTGGCTACAACAGTGCCATGTGAATGCCTGTTCTCACTTTCGGGTGACGTAAACTAGAAGTGGGCAGCATTATCTCCTGCACATTATAACCAAACTTGTTTGTCTGAGCGATTGGCTGAAGTAGGATTGAGTGGACTTGCAGGTTCTAAAATTTTACATTGTTTAATTTTTGAAAGCAGCTCTTTTTTTGGTACATAATTCTACATTTATAAGTTCAACTTTCATGATAAAGAGTTTGTACTATAGTACTTGTATTAGCTGTGTTTCCTATTTGCTTTACTATCTCATGAAGGGAGGGAGCATTTAGAAACTGAGATCCCAGCAAGTCACAATATGATGAAGATAGACTTTCAGAATTGCATTAGATATGTCAGACTTAACATGTAGAAACTCCAGGTTACCTACAGCCTGTGAAATATACAGACACCCAAATGTGAATTTTTCTCAGTTGGTTATCTCTTTTTATATTCTGTGTAGGAATTCAGTGATGTGCGGGGAGTTGATGTGATAATAGAAATGCTAGCTAATGTTAATCTTGCCACTGATTTACAACTACTGTCACCTGGAGGAAGGGTGATGGTAAGTATTTTCTCTGTCATTGCCTTCAAATTAAGTTTATAATTCGTTGAAAAATGTTTGGATTAAGTGTCTCTTTTTTTTTTTCTTTTAAAACTTTTTTGTATCAGATCGTGGGGAGTAGAGGTCCAATTGAAATAAACCCCAGGGACACTATGATGAAAGAATCCAGCATAATAGGAGTTAGTCTATTTTGTGCAACTAAGGTAAGGCATTTTTAGTTCAAAGAATTTACTTAGAGGAGATAAACTAAAAGTTTATAAGTTATTAGAATAAGCAAATTAAATGTTTAGCAAAATAGCATAGTTGGGTTTGATTTGAGGTGTAAGGGTACAATTTTATTAGATTATATATTTTATTTTTCTAAATGAACACGTAGAAGAATTATGATAAATCTCAGAAATGTAATAAAATGCATTTTAATTGTGAAATTTGGATTAAAACTTTGTATAAACATCTAATATACTTTAAAAGTGCACATGACTTACAGTAAATACTATCTTCACTATACAGAAGTGGATGCATGAATGTGAAACCGCGCTTCTTGCTGGTATAGAAGCTGGCTGGCTTAAACCTGTAGTTGGCCCTGAATATCCATTGGAAAAAGTTGCTAAGGCTCATGAACACCTCATTAACAGCAGTGGTGCTTTGGGAAAGATGGTACTCCTTATATAATAAGCCATGTAATAAAATTTCTTTCCATTTATATTGTGGCTGTTCTAATTACACCCTTGCTTATATGGTTCATTTAGTATGTTTTACAAAACATAGAGTTGATCACAGATATTCTATAGTAATAGCAAGTCTAATTTAGATAGGGAGGATGCCTTAAATGAAAATGCTTTATTATGTAATGGAAAGCAGAGAGTCAGATTTAAGCTTCTAAGTACTCTTTTCCCTCCCCCCCCCCCATTTGGCTGACCTGGAAATTGCATCTTTTTCCTTTCTGCGTTGGTCTTGTCACTGATCTCTGTTCTGTCCTTTCCACGTTGGAATATTGTACAATGCTGTACTTACTGCTTCCCTTGAATACTACAGGGAAGCTTTAGCTAGTGCAGAATGTGGCTTTCAGCCTGTCTTTTAAAGTGGAGTGACATATACGTGTAAGTAGGGCTCTGTGTGTTCTGTAGCCACAAAATATGTTGCTATTCACCATCTGCCACAGAAGTGTGCTTTAGAATTCAAACTTTTGATTTTAAAATCATTAACTTTCTGGCCCTTATGGTTGCTAAGAGCCTCCCTGATGTAAATTGAATGTAAACAGGTGCAGCGTTGTTTTCCTGAATCTGCCTCAAACAATATCCTGAGAGGTGTAATTGCCCAAATTATCCCAATGGGAGGATGACTCTGAAGCCCAGTGGCATCATTCATTATTTTACTACTGATCTCATTTTAGCAGAAATAGCCAGATAATGTGCTGATTCCTTGCTATTGAAAGGGAGGGCAATGAGGAGTTCAATCCCCTCCCTCTTTCTTTTGAATTTAAAGTCAGTTCCCTCATAATGGGAGGGAAAGAGGACCCGCCTCCCTCCTGGGTGCCAAGAATTCAAACTGTCTTTTGCTAATCATCAGTCCCCTTCATGGATAAGAAAATATGCAGCATATTGAAAATGTGACCACTCTATAAAACAAATGAATGTTCTATGAAATGAGGACCTCTGTACTGATTGTATTACTCTTCATATCTAATACAATAGAAATCTCAGTTTTTCAATTTGTTAATCTGCAGCAGAAATTTGCATTTGCCATACCAGAATGCTATAGAAACCAGTGGATCTTGCAGCAGAATCCAGGTCTAGCTTGCCTGCATTTTATATTCCTATTGAAGGTCATTTCATGAATGAATTTAATTTCTCTACCTTGTGGCCCAGGACAAGTACTAATAATCAAATATGGCTATTTTGGTTTAACTGCTAGTCAGTGTTCTTGGTTGGCAATATCAATAAACAGTAAACAAACTGTTATTCAAGTGTGGATTTGTTTTTGCTCGCTTACATTTTTGTTGTTTTCTGTTACCACATTCTGTATTTTATTAAACTAGTGAACAGAGCAAAGAGCGGTCCTCCCCATTCCTCCAGGACATGCCAACGATAATTTAATCATGATACGAGCACATGTTTTGGATCAATATACTCCTATCCTGGGGCTAGTCCACTAATGAAGTTGGTAGTACCATATTCACATGCAAATATGAAATATTTTGGTCATTGGTTCTAAATAACAACAAATCTTGACATAGATTCAAACTGTATTATCTAATTCTTGATATGCCACAAGAGTCTTACTCTAAAAATCTGCACTATTTTCTAACATTTGGTATGTAATCTGTTTTGAATTCCATAGGGGTAAATGTAGCAACAATTGTTTTATTTATGTAATACAATTATCATTCAAGAGACAGGAAAAACATTTGTTACAGTGTATTAAACTGGAACATTGCCAGTTGAAAGCTGTCAGAGATGTTATCATGGCTCACCAAAGGCCTTTCTTAGTTCTGAGGCGCCTACAGTAAGTACAGTTAGCTGACATCAATCGTTTATACCTGTTGTTTGGTTCAGTGCTCTTCCTTTTTTAAATGGATTCCCTGCCAGTGTATCTGTATAGGCTCCCCAGGCATCCTACTGTGAAACAAATAAATTTCATATCCAAAAGCTACCATTTATATTTGTAACTTTGAATCAATGAAAGGGCCTGTGATTATTAAAACATTGTTCATCGAACAGTTTTATTGAAGACACAAGCAAATAACAAAGTACTCCACATCACTTCCTTTGTTCTCACTATCCTTTTAACTGTTTATAGGCTGGTGAAGTCATTCAGCAAAAACCTACTGGGTTAATCATTTGATAACTTGTGTGTGTCTGGGCAAATTTCATGTTTTGGGCAATACACAACCATTTAAAACATCAGATTGTAACTGTGTTTCCCAGGTCATGGAACTCAGGATTGTGGCCCCGAATTAATCGTACTGCCTTCTAAGTAGCCTCTCCCACCTAGTCCTGTTCGTAAGCCTGGTTAATACATTTGCCATGGACAAAGTGCCTCTGCACCCTTTCACAGTGTTCCATACAACTTTCTGGCCTTTTTATTAATCTCTGCTAAATACAGAGTAGATTACACTACTAATATAATTAAGGGTGTTCAAGATATAATCCAAGTAATATAAAACACAATGTGTTTGTGATACATGGACGTTCACAGCTTAGACTTTAAAGTACTGTTTGATATTACAGGAGCTTCCCTTAATGAGATGATTTCCCAATGAACATCAGATACAATTTGACCTATATCAGAACATTTCTACCCAGGTTAAGGAAGAGTTCTCATAATTGCAGTCTGCTAGTCTGTACAGTGGTGAGTATTGAAAGGTCTCCAATAGAAAGGAATTTGTAGCAATTCCACTATAAAAAATTCATCTGTTATGTTAAAGATATAGCCTGAATTTGTCTGGTTCAGCCCATCTTGACTTAAAATCCCCCTATATCCTTCAAACAGATGCACAATTTTCTCTGAAAGCCTTAAAGGATAGTGGTTCCATTACACTTCTGTTTTCTACTCTTTGCTTTCTTTGAATAGCCACTTATTCCTACTGACGTTTATCTTATTCTAAAGTAATATAGAAAAACCAGTGAAACTGAATCTTCTAAAACTTGTAAATCTCTCCTGCTTTTGGGAGTACTCATTAAATTGTTTTGTTGGCTTGTCCTCGCAGCTCACTAAAATACCATATGTTTTATAAACCTATAATTCATGTTCCTTTTCAACATCTTGATCTGTAGTGCTTATATTAATGCACCACAGTTATCTCAGGGTATGCAATTGGGGAAAAATAACCCACTGACTCATTAAGTCTCCTGGGCATGGAATTATTTAGCTGTCTTACCTATGTGTCATGAAGGAACAGTTGCCCTCATTTCAGAAAGTCAGGCATTATTAGTATTGAGCTGTTTCACTTTTTAATATCTCTCATTGAACTGCTGTAGACACCTGTTTTTTTTAAAAAAAAAAAAAAAAATCTGTGCTCACCAGATGTTTTTGCAGTCGTGCTATAAGTAATTGGAATCAAGTTTTATTTGCTAAGCTGCAGCGGAAGCAGTGGTTCAGAAGAATACAGAATATGTAAGCACACAAGTTATTTGAGCACTTGGCCCTTGTGTAATCAAGAAGAGTGATATGAATGATAACAAATGTCAATCATCAGACTCCTCTGCCCTATCCTCTACTCAAATGAAATTTGAAACAGCTTGGTCATTGGGATGGACTACACTGAGAGTGCCACTTCAGGGAAGATTGCAAGAAACAGGGCAGAAAATCCCCACAAACTGGTGGTTTATTCTATAATTAGATTCACCAAACCGGTAGCAAAAGAGCTTCTGTAGCAGCACACTGGTTAACAAGAAGCCTAATACAGTCCCTTTTATGTATTCTGGTCCTGGGCTCCTATCCAGACAAACAGGTCTAATGTAGTGAGAGGTTACTGAAAACCGAATTCACCATATGTGAGGGTCTACTCATCTGAAAGGATCAGATGCTTACCTGCCATGTCAATATGTATCTCAGATCTTACCCAAATATCACACTGTCAGACAATCCTTAGTAAACTAACTGAAGATTTATTAAGAAAAGTATAGTTATAAATGGTTAATAGATAATATACATAAAAATGATTGCAAAGTCCTTATCATGTTTGTAGCAGTGATGGAATAGACTGCTGGCTTGCAAAAGTCTCTTTGGTAACTTCCAAAAGATTGGATGGTCCTCAGTCCATTGTTCAAAATACTCATTTTAGGTGTAAATCCACAGTCCAGAGAATTGGTACAGGAATGAGGCAAAAAATGGAGATGTCTCAGGTGTCTTTTATATCCTCTGCCATGTACATGGAAATTCACTGTCCCAAACAAAGCCCACAGCCCCTTTGTATGGAAAATTACTGACGAAGATTGAGTCTGAGGTCACATGTCCACATCACATGATCTTACCTCTTTTGCTGAATCACGGGTGGCCCTTGGCTCCTTGCTGGCTGAGGCAGCTGTAGGAAGACTCATTGAAGAGCTGATCTCCCTGAATGGTTCATCGACATTGGGCTGGCTAGAGAGGATATAAAACTACCTTGTGGGTGTCACCCCAGAACAAAACACATGTTTGAGATACAAATAGCAAATAGTCATTACTTCAGATACAAAGATGAAACATGCATATAAGTAGGATTAACTTAGCAGATTACAGCTTTTCCATTGATATCTTACATGACCTACTTTTTATATAAGATTTTTTGCAATTGTATAAAACTGGTAGCAACAATGATATAAATGGTCATCATCAATCATACAGCATCACAGGGCTTTTGGGGGGGGCTAACTATTTACCGTATTTTAAACCTCCATTTCAGAAAGTATACTAGACTCCTGTGGAGTCTGGCTGCCTACTCATTTTCCAAGTGTAGAGAGGGGCCTTATTGTAGTGGTGAAGTCTATTTATTAGTAGGCCTGATTATCTGTTGCATTGCACCTTGTATAGTCATTTACACCAATATAAAGTGCTGCTGAATCAGAATGACAGCATTTTTTGTGCCCTTTCTGCAGTGGTATTAATGACTGCAGTATGGGAAGGGCAACACACAATTGGTTCCCGTGGCTCTAACAATAAATATTGTGGGAGAGCACAGCAATACCTTGCTAGCCATAAGAGTATTTTAAAAAAAACATTTTTTTAAACATGAGATGATCTGATTTTTTCCTTGTAGACAGAGGCCCAAGTTCAGAATCTGTGCAAGTGAGTATGACCCCATTGATTTAATCATTGCTCCCATTTACACCAGAACTGAATTTGGCCCAGTGCTTGTAACAGACTGAGCTAGACAGTGCTAGCTAATTTAGTCAAAACATAAGTTAAAGTACAATAAGCCCTCTGAACCAGTAAAACTAACTAATAGTGGGTTTCCTTGTAACAGATGGAATGTCATCTGTCAAGATTTCATATTTGATACAGGATAGAAATTATTGGCAAAATAGAATTATTGGGAAGCCTGGGTCATGTCTCATTAAATTTTGGGTCCAGAGAGGATGGAATACATTACTTCAGGCACAGTCCAAAATCAACTCAATGGAAAGCAAATTGACATCCAAAAGGACATCAGTCAGGAAAGACAGTTCATACTTGTGTAGATTAACTTTCCCCAACTTTGGGCTAGAAATGTTTTCATATGGTTGATTCTATGTTCATCTAAATTTCTCTTTTTTCCTAACAAACCTCATTTACTTAAAATCATTGTGCTCTTGGTTTCTTTATGATAGATTGACACACAGCCATCCTGGAGAGGGAACCAAACCTTTAGATTTTGAGGAGGTGTAATACAGAAGACTTACATTTGAGGGTTTGTGGGATTTGGATCACTGACATGTGTATGTGTTTGCCATTTTGTGGAGAACAGATCTGAAAAGATGGAGAGGATGGGAGCTTGTCGGAAACACAGCTGGTGGTGTTGGCATGGGACGGCACCCAGCTCCAGGACTTCGGAAGTTCTATTATAAGGGGTTGTAAAGCTGGCTTCATAGTTCCTCGCTTCCCCTGCCCCAGAACTGAGCCCTGTATGTTTGGGGGGGCAAAGTCAGACAGAGGAAATGCTGGATGTGGCTGAAGCAGGGGCAGAAATACTGGCCCAGTTCTAGTTACCTGGGAATTTTGCTGCTCTCAGCTGGAATGCTTACAGTAAACAAAGTGTGAAATAACTTTACCTGAAGTAATGAATTCAGCAATAGAGCAACAGCTTGAATTACCTGTTTCACCTATAAGGAAGGTCCAGTACAAAAGTTCAGCGTTTGAAGTGCTTGATTAATTTTAAATCTTTATGCACATTTTGCTATGCCTATGTAATTTTATGGGCATATACTAATAATAGGCTAGGCAACCCTGTGTCCTAATTTACTTGGAAATGTTGATTTGTGGTTTATGCTGGTGACATGATCTTTAAGAAATGCACTGTGATTCCTTTGTAACGCAGTATATTGAATGGATGTTTGGTAGTGAGTTTTGCTGCCTGATTTATTTCTGTAATAATACTTATAGTTACAGTGCTTTACAGGTTCAAAGCAAGATTCATACATTAACTGAGTAGTCCTCACAACACCCCTGTAAATGCAAATATGTATTATCCCCATTTTACACAGGGGGAAACTGATGCAGAAAGGTGAAGTGACTTGTCCAAGGCTATGCAGCGAGTCAGCAGCAGGTCTGGGATTAGAACCCGAGACCTCTTCATTCCCAGCCCTGCTGTTTTCTCTGGATTACACTAGTTTGTGAGTATTTTCAATTTGTAGAAAGAAAATGAGCAATAACTTATTGATACTAGCACAGAACTTCTCTTATGCTAAAACTTTCATGAGAAACGACTTGTTTCAGGACATGTGATAAATGGGAAATGTGGTTCATATGCAATCATGTCTTGTCTGGCAATATCACCTAAACTAGATTTTAATCAGCTAATTTTATTTTTGTATCCCTTTTATGCCACTTGTGTTGTGCGATTAAGATATTTCACATTGAAGTGACTTTCTGTTTTGATTATAGCTTGTATTTTTATGTGCAAGCGTAAGTTTCACCTTATCATAGATAATTTATCTATATTCAATTTGCATAATCATTTAATATAATTATTAACCTTGTGAAAAGTCATGTTATAGGTTAATAAATTTAGATTTTATTTGGATTAAGTTTGTGTGGTCATGTCCTGCTCTTAAAAAACATAAGTATAAAGGGCTTAAATCTCTTACAACTATGGTAGATTTAATGCATTTTAAGCAATTTCTTTTACAACATGCACTATTCAATATGTTGGGCACTATTGGGTCGTTAAAGCAATTAGTTGAGTTAACTGCATCCATTGTGCAATAGTTCTAATGCCTGGGAAAAGGATAAAGGGTCTTCTTAGAGTTAATGATTTCAGAATAATATTTCAATGCTTCCTTTTGGAAATGCTTGAGAGGAGAATAGCTGGAGGTTCCAGTTCACATTCCTCAAAGGTATAGTATGTCACTTCCCCCATTTTGCACCCTATGTGTTGTTCTAGAATGTTGTGCAGATGCCCAAAGGAACAGAGGGCAGCTCATTCCGCTTTGCTTTCCACTGCAATGGGGAGCTTCTGCTCTACTCAGTCTGAATTGGAAGGTGTAAGTGGTAATTTTTCTTACATATTTATAGCCACATAAGTGATGTGGATGAGTAATTGGCTAGTGCTAAAAGTTGCTGATTATTGTTCCCATTCATTTAGTCCGAATGTAGTTTTGCAGTTGGAGTCTGTAATTCCACATCTTAAAAACCCCTGGGTAAGGAAATACTTCTGGTCTGATTAACATGATGCAAATAAGAGCAGCAGTTGATACATGTGACAGCGGTGAAGGCCATTGCTGCAGGTGACACTGGTTGCACACAATTTTGAGTCTTTGGCCTTATAGCAGGAAATTCAATTTCCTTACACAGTGTTAAGGCCTTTGAACATTTGGGGCTACTTTTTTAAAATGGCCTCTGTTTTTCTGTTCATACTTCAGGATCACAAAAGACAACATGTGATGGTATTTTAATATCTATCTGATTAGACCTACAGATCAGATAAGATTAAGAATGCTCTCATTTTCACTTGCAAATAATTGTGGGTGCAAAATAGAGGCTGAGTTGAGGCCTATTAACAAGTTAGCATTTGGGGCCAAATTTTCAAAGAGGATTCACCCCAGCCTTTAAATCTGTGCCAGCAAGATTCACATGCAGAGTTGTTTGCATGTGCAACCTGGATTTATGTGTGCAAACAGAATAGCTAAATGTGGGTTGTCTATGCAAGCCATTCTGAATGCAAATTTACAAGTGTCTTTTCAAAATATGGTCCTCTGGGTATATTATGTGGTAGCTAGACGTGGATCTTATAAAATTCATATATCAACACTCCAGCTTGCTTTTGCACCAAAGAATTACCATTCAACTAAACAGCTTTCAAGTACAGCAGGAAGGGGGAAGGCAATCAATCTTGTTTCTGATGGTCCTTCCCCAAATAATTTTAGGAGACTTGTAATGTGTTAGTCACTTCAAGAATTCTCACAAATTTATTTGTAAATAAGCACTCACAAATATGTCAGCAAGTGTTTCTCTCAAGAATAAATATTGAAGTATGGTACAAAAAGGAGTTAACCCTCTCACTATCACTATGAAGCAGGTAAATATGAGTAAACAGACGTCGTTAGAATTGGGATTAGAAATGGGGTTTTCTGGCTTTTATGAAAAACTAGAAAATATAAATTATAAAACATTTTAAAATATAAATGGATGTGGTTTTGAGGACCCTTGCTGATATATTGTAAGTGGGTGTGTCTACATGTTTGCGCATTCTTGGAGTCAGTAACATGACTGGAGTCATTTGTGAAAGGGGTATTACAGACTATTAAATGTTATCTTCTCATTGCAGTTGACAGCTGCTTAGTATGGTGGTTATTCTTTGGTGAAAATCTATACCAGTCAAATGACTCTCAAACATTAATGAGATTCCAAATCAAACTGAGGTTCTCTTACATTTTAGGATCAGATTTATGTTCAGGATGTATATGACTCTTCCCACCTGCTACCGCTACTCCTTTAAAAGAGTTCATTGTAACTGTTCCAATTGCCTATTTGTTCTCTGATGTTCTTGACTGCATCAGTTTGTTACATTCAGTCATATTGGATTTTTATTACACTGTACAACTTTGAACGTATTCAATTCACATTTTACTCTTGAAAGAGGCATTGTCTATTATCATTGGCAGGATGGAGTATGTAATAAATGAAACATCAAGCATAAGTGAGAAAAATGGTAGCAGCGGTGTACATAGATAGCAAGAGCACAAATGAGTCTTTCAACCTATAGGTTCCCCATATATCAGTGACACTTATTTTTGACAGCTTCTGTTAATTTGCAAACTTGCCTCTGGCAAGAGGACAAGGAAGCAGTAGCACAGTGAGATGAATGAAAATACCCAGCTGTAATAAGTGAGGTGCACAGCGATTATAAGCTGTGAGAACAAAGGAGTTTAGTATGGAAGATCTGCTTATTGGGATCCTAATTATAAGAGCTCTTTCTGCAGCTTTGGTAGGGAAACTGTTTACTTTAGATTGGACAGAGCACTGAAAATGGCGCTTAGGAAATGGTGCCATTGCGTAAATGCACTTCAGTTGGTAACATTTAGTCCTTGTTTGGATGAGGGAATCCAGTAAGAGATTAGAGCACAGGAGTTCCTGGTTCCCATTAGACCCAGTTTGTCTGTTATAACACTGGTCTACAATTTTTGAGAAGTCGTCTGCTTCAGAGATAAAATGTGCTATTTATTATGTATTTTGATGTGCTGAATTCAAATATGACAATTAAAACAACTGGCTACTGTTTCTAAGATATTTAAGTTTTTACATTTTATGTCTATGTATATTGTGTAGATAGTAGAGTTTTAGTCATAAATTGTAAACCTAGGTCTTTTCATGTGTTTATGGTTGCTTTACATGATAATACTTCACCTGTCCTGTTTATGTAACACTTTAAAAATCAGCAAAAGGGTTATATAAATAAAATTTATTATGAAACATGGTCAAATGCATCATCTCGAAGAAGTTCACGAATCTGAGGACCAACAAAGACACCTTCCTTTATCTTAGCTTCACTTAACCTTGGAAATTTTCCACAGAGGTACTTGAAAGCTGCTTGTGTTTTGTCAATGGCCTTGACAAAGTTCTTCATCAGACCCAGCTTGATGTGTAAGGGTGGTAACAAAATCTTCCTTGATTCAACAAGTGGTGGATGCTGAACACTTTTCCTCCTAGGCTCCAATGACTGTCGGAGTGGCCAATCTTTCTTGATGTAGTGGGACTCTCTTGCATGACTATCCCATTCGCAGAGAAAACAGCAGTATTTTGTGTATCCAGTCTGCAGACCAAGCAAGAGAGCAACAACCTTCAAATCGCCACAAAGCTGCCTCTGATGTTGGTCATAGTTTATGCACCTCAAAAGTTGTTTCATGTTGTCATAGGTTTTCTTCATATGGACTGCATGACCAACTGGAATTGCTGGCAAAACATTGCCATTATGCAGTAAAACAGCTTTAAGACTCATCTTCGATGAATCAATGAACAGTCTCCACTCATCTGGATAGTGAACGATGTTGAGGGCTGCCATCACACCATTGATGTTGTTGCAGGCTACAAGATCACCTTCCATGAAGAAGAATGGGACAAGATCCTTTTGACGGTCACGGAACATGAAAATCCTAACATAACCTGCCAGGTGATTCCACTGCTGTAGTCTGGAGCCCAACAGCTCTGCCTTACTCTTGGGTAGTTCCAAATCCCTGACAAGGTCATTCAGTTCACCTTGTGTTATGAGGTGTGGTTCAGAGGAGGAGGATGGGAGAAAATGTGGGTCCTGTGACATTGATGGTTCAGGACCAGAAGTTTCAGCCTCTTCCTCTTCCTCGTCTGACTCAAGTGAGAATGATTCTGGTGCATCAGGAACCGGCAGTCCTTCTCCGTGGGGTACTGGGCGTATAGCTGATGGAATGTTTGGATAATGCACAGTCCACTTTTTCTTCTTTGACACACCTTTCCCAACTGGAGGCACCATACAGAAATAACAATTGCTGGTATGATCTGTTGGCTCTCTCCAAATCATTGGTGCTGCAAAAGGCATAGATTTCCTTTTCCTGTTCAACCACTGGTGAAGATTTGTTGCACAAGTGTTGCAGCATATGTGTGGGGCCCACCTCTTGTCCTGCTCTCCAATTTTGCAGCCAAAATAAAGGTGATAGGCTTTCTTAACCATAGTGGTTATACTGCGCTTTTGTGATGCAAAAGTCACTTCACCACAAACATAGCAGAAGTTATCTGCACTGTTCACACAAGTACGAGGCATCTCTGCTCACTTTGGCTAAACAGAAATGTGTCCCTTTGCAAAATCAAACACTGACAAATAAGAGAGCACGACACTGTATGATTTCTAGAGCTGATATAGGGCAATTTGTTCAGCAGACTGATGTAAGCTTCGTTCTGATTGCATCATCCATGACTTCTAGGAATAACATGATGCAATTCATATCATGTATGACGCAATACCAGCTTCAGTTTGCATCATTAATTGTTTTACCTAAAAAGCAAGTACTGTTCAAACCCAGTCATAGATTTATTCATAGATCCAGTCAAAGATGTATTTTAGTAATTTCTGGTTTAAATTGAGATCCCTTCCCTTTATAACTCACTTATCCTCTGCCATTCCCAAGTCAAGGGTCATATATACTGACCCAATAGCATATCTTGAAAACTAGAGCCAATCAACAATCTTAAGCATCATTTTCGTTCTCAGTGACCCAGAATTAGTAAAGTTTGACTACATTTATTTCAGAAGCATTTTGGCTGTACAGCAGTGTAATCAGGCCCTTCTGGCTATCATAAGACTTTTTGATTTTGCCTTGATTCTGAAAGTGTTGTATTAGCTTTGATCTTTTCTGACCCCTTACTATAGTTTTGTTTCCTATTTTTAAATATTCCCTATACTAGTTTTTCCCCCATTCTACCCTCACCAATGCCATCCTAATCAGACAAGATGGATTACATGGACAAAAGGTGCATTAATTGCTCTTGCTATCTCATTTGCTTCGTGACTCCACTGTATTGAGCTAACTTTGAGTCTTATAAGATCAATGTACTGAGGTAACGTTCCTGTCCATCAGTTGTGGCTGCTGTTAACAGTTTATTTCAGGGTTTCTCGCCAGCAGGTGTCATACTAGTTCTACCACTCTTGATATAGTTCATGCTTCACACTTGCCTTTGTTTGAAAGGGAATAATAACAATAAATTAGACAGAGTTTGAAGAAACATAACCTTTAATTATTTTGCCCATTGCTTAATGAACCACACAAATAAGAGGGAAAGTTTTAATGTTAAAAGCAAATTGAGTATGATGAACAAAAAAGAGCTCAACATAGAACTGAAAATAAAGGAGGGAGAGAGAGGGGGGGAGAGAGAGAGGGAGTGGGAGCCAGCCTGCAACAGAAAGGAAGAATGTTCTCATAGGATGGGGACTGAGGCTCAGGAGATCTGGGTTCTAATCCTGGCTCTGTCACACACTCCTGCTTGTCCTTGGGCAAGCTGCTTCACTACTTCAGCTGTAAACTGAGGAGAATAAATCTAATTCCCTAGGTCACCAGGTTATTGCGAAGATAAATCTATTAATGTCTATGTGGGACTTGGATATTATGGTGACTATCAAATCCTATACATAAAAAGAAATTGAGCATTATACCATAAAGACATTGTATATGTGCTGTTCCAGAACAATTATGATCAATGCTTTAAGGACTGATAACTGCAAGTACAACTGCTTTTGGACACTGTTATATCATCCTCAAGCCTTAAAGTTTTCTTGGTTTATTCTGAAGCAGAAAATGAGACTCCTTGAGTCAGATTCTCAGATGTATCTGGGTTATGCTGGCGGCACCACCCAGAGAGTCCTTTATGTTGGGGAGTCCCCAGCTGTTCCTTTAGCGCAGCTTTCTGTCCTTTTTGTAGAGCAGAGCAAAGAGGATAGAATGAGATCTGAGGATCCAGCTCACAGCACCTTATTAAAGAGCCCTCTGAATGAGGCAGAATAGTCCTTTCAGCACAGTTTGTGGTTGGGGTAGTTTGCTCAGGTGAGGCCACGTGTTACTGAAGCGAAAAGAGGGAGCTGTGCTGGAAGGTAATACTCGTTGCTTTTACTATGCCAGGAAGCAATGCTGACTTTGCACGTCACTTCCTGGCTATTAAAACTCTTCCCTCTGTAGCAATTTGTGCAAGACTATATTCTTCTTGATTTCTTTCTTCTGATGGTAAAATAGCCTTTCTGTGTAGTAACAGCTGTTAGCTGTACTTTCCAAATCTTGGCTTATTTCTCTAGGGTGTGGTCTCCGTTACTGTGTTTTACTAGAGCCGAAATCAAGGGGTCTGAGTCAATAAGATCTTGTATTTCTAGAGTGCGGAACTGCCAGTAGAAAGGGTGCCAGCAGGCAGTTTACATTGGGGGGCAGGGGGAGGGGGGAGAGATGCATGGTAGGTTTAGTGAGATGGAAGAAACAAACCATATGCTCCTGACTTTGGTTTCTTCCCAAGACTACAGAGTTTTAATACATGCCAGATGGGAAGAACAAACCCAAAAGAATTTTCCTCCTACAAAGTTGGTTCCGTTACTGGACATTTTCACTTTTACTCCAAGGTGTGGTTTGAGCATGTAAAGTTTTTCCTACAGATTACTGAACAGACACAAGCTGTGGACACGATGGGGAAACCACTGGGGTTTTAAAAACCTGCTCGTATGGGGCCTAATCCTGCAAGTAACTGAGGGTATGTCTGCACAGCAAGCCTCCAACCCAGGCTGACAGAGGTGGGCTAGTGGGGTTTGCAACAGTGCTCTAAAAATAGCTATATAGACAGTGCTCTGAAGTTGTGGCTCGGGCTGGAGTGCCAGCTCTGAAGTCCACCTCCCCCACGCTGTAGGCTTCAGAGCCTGAGTGCAACTTCGAAGTGCTGTCTATACAGCTATTGTTAGAGTGCTAGTGTGAGCCCTGTTAGCCCCAGTCTGTTCACTCCAAAATGCTGTGTTAGCTGTACCCTATGGGCCTTCAACTCCCATTCAGCATGCCGCGGGATCTGGCCGTGGCTGCATAGTGTATGCTTCTCATGCGCTTGGTTGCAGTGTACAAGACTCCCCTGAGAAAAGTTAGCCTTTCACTTTATTTTTCATAGAATCATAGAATATCAGAGTTGGAAGGGACCTCAAGAGGTCATCTAGTCCAACCCCCTGCTCAAAGCAGGACCAATTCCCAGCTAAATCATCCCAGCCAGGGCTTTGTCAAGCCGGGCCTTAAAAACCTCCAAGGAAGGAGACTCCACCACCTCCCTAGGTAACGCATTCCAGTGTTTCACCACCCTCCTAGTGAAATAGTTTTTCCTGATATCCAACCTGGACCTCCCCCACTGCAACTTGAGACCATTGCTCCTTGTTCTGTCATCTGCCACCACTGAGAACAGCCGAGCTCCATCCTCTTTGGAACCCCCCTTCAGGTAGTTGAAGGCTGCTATCAAATCCCCCCTCATTCTTCTCTTCTGGAGACTAAACAATCCCAGTTCTCTCAGCCTCTCCTCATAAGTCATGTGCTCCAGACCCCTAATCATTTTTGTTGCCCTCCGCTGGACTCTTTCCAATTTTTCCACATCCTTCTTGTAGTGTGGGGCCCAAAACTGGACACAGTATTCCAGATGAGGCCTCACCAATGTCGAATAAAGGGGAACGATCACGTTCCTCGATCTGCTGGCAATGCCCCTACTTATACAGCCCAAAATGCCGTTAGCCTTCTTGGCAACAAGAGCACACTGTTGACTCATATCCAGCTTCTCATCCACTGTGACCCCTAGGTCCTTTTCAGCAGAACTGCTACCTAGCCATTCGGTCCCTAGTCTGTAGCAGTGCATGGGATTCTTCCGTCCTAAGTGCAGGACTCTGCACTTGTCCTTGTTGAACCTCATCAGGTTTTTTTCTGCCCAATCCTCTAATTTGTCTAGGTCCCTCTGTATCCGATCCCTATCCTCTAGTGTATCTACCACGCCTCCTAGTTTAGTGTCATCTGCAAACTTGCTGAGAGTGCAGT